>NW_026704211.1:67500-75000 GCF_958295425.1 Solea solea
ATGGGAGACCGCCTGGGAATACCAGGTGCTGTAAGCTTTTACACTGCTGCTTCCTTACAAGAAACATGGGCTTGCAATTATGTTGACGCACGGGCACGGGCACAGGCACACGTTAACGTCCTTCTAGTTCCAGCCTTGCTTTGCTTTTCACAGAAAAAAGAGAATGGTGCACCGTTCCTGGTGGCACTGCAATGCCAGGTCAATGCAAGGAGTGAAGAGAGCAAGCCCCAGTTTTCACCTCCCAATAATCAAAAATGCATTTAATATTTAATCCCCATATAGAGGACATATCAGATATTAAACTGATAAGAACAGATACTACACTTGATCTTAGCCAAAAGGCCGAGAAGCGATGGCCCACAAGTGTCTGGGGCCAACTCAAGATCTTGGCACACAAGTTACTTGTTGTGGTGCCATGTTTTTTAAGTGCGCATAACAAAGGCTGCTGCTGATCACCTCCGCCCCAAGGTGATCTAAGTGCACCTCTGAGCCTTGACAGACAGCTGCTTGACATTTGACACACTCAAAGGGCGCGGCCATACAGCAAAGCCCACCAAAAACAACTTAAACTCTTGAACGTTCGAAAGGCTGACCTTTGAGCTCCTCCACGAGCAGGGGGCCTTGCCTAGTCTATAAAAGGAGTCTGTGTCCCCAGCCCGTCGGCTTACGGCCATACCACCCTGAGCACGCCCGATCTCGTCTGATCTCGGAAGCGAAGCAGGGTTGGGCCTGGTTAGTACTTGGATGGGAGACCGCCTGGGAATACCAGGTGCTGTAAGCTTTTACACTGCTGCTTCCTTACAAGAAACATGGGCTTGCAATTACGTTGACGCACGGGCACGGGCACAGGCACACGTTAACGTCCTTCTAGTTCCAGCCTTGCTTTGGTTTTCACAGAAAAAAGAGAATGGTGCACCGTTCCTGGTGGCACTGCAATGCCAGGTCAATGCAAGGAGTGAAGAGAGCAAGCCCCAGTTTTCACCTCCCAATGCTCAAAAATGCATTTAATATTTAATCCCCATATAGAGGACATATCAGATATTAAACTGATAAGAACAGATACTACACTTGATCTTAGCCAAAAGGCCGAGAAGCGATGGCCCACAAGTGTCTGGGGCCAACTCAAGATCTTGGCACACAAGTTACTTGTTGTGGTGCCATGTTTTTTAAGTGCGCATAACAAAGGCTGCTGCTGATCACCTCCGCCCCAAGGTGATCTAAGTGCACCTCTGAGCCTTGACAGACAGCTGCTTGACATTTGACACACTCAAAGGGCGCGGCCATACAGCAAAGCCCACCAAAAACAACTTAAACTCTTGAACGTTCGAAAGGCTGACCTTTGAGCTCCTCCACGAGCAGGGGGCCTTGCCTAGTCTATAAAAGGAGTCTGTGTCCCCAGCCCGTCGGCTTACGGCCATACCACCCTGAGCACGCCCGATCTCGTCTGATCTCGGAAGCTAAGCAGGGTCGGGCCTGGTTAGTACTTGGATGGGAGACCGCCTGGGAATACCAGGTGCTGTAAGCTTTTACACTGCTGCTTCCTTACAAGAAACATGGGCTTGCAATTACGTTGACGCACGGGCACAGGCACACGTTAACGTCCTTCTAGTTCCAGCCTTGCTTTGGTTTTCACAGAAAAAAGAGAATGGTGCACCGTTCCTGGTGGCACTGCAATGCCAGGTCAATGCAAGGAGTGAAGAGAGCAAGCCCCAGTTTTCACCTCCCAATGCTCAAAAATGCATTTAATATTTAATCCCCATATAGAGGACATATCAGATATTAAACTGATAAGAACAGATACTACACTTGATCTTAGCCAAAAGGCCGAGAAGCGATGGCCCACAAGTGTCTGGGGCCAACTCAAGATCTTGGCACACAAGTTACTTGTTGTGGTGCCATGTTTTTTAAGTGCGCATAACAAAGGCTGCTGCTGATCACCTCTGCCCCAAGGTGATCTAAGTGCACCTCTGAGCCTTGACGGACAGCTGCTTGACATTTGACACACTCAAAGGGCGCGGCCATACAGCAAAGCCCACCAAAAACAACTTAAACTCTTGAACGTTCGAAAGGCTGACCTTTGAGCTCCTACACCAGCAGGGGGCCTTGCCTAGTCTATAAAAGGAGTCTGTGTCCCCAGCCCGTCGGCTTGCAATACCACCCTGAGCACGCCCGATCTCGTCTGATCTCGGAAGCTAAGCAGGGTCGGGCCTGGTTAGTACTTGGATGGGAGACCGCCTGGGAATACCAGGTGCTGTAAGCTTTTACACTGCTGCTTCCTTACAAGAAACATGGGCTTGCAATTATGTTGACGCACGGGCACACGTTAACGTCCTTCTAGTTTCAGCCTTGGATGTCGCTCTGCAAGCATGTGAGAAGCTTGGAGATGGGGAGCAGCTTACCCATCTCGGTGTAGCTTCCTAATACTGGAATAGAGTGTAGCAGGTAGTGGAGATAAAGGCTCAAGTGCAGTGTGTTCGAAAGGCTGACTTTTGAGCTCCTCCACGAGCAGGGGGCCTTGCCTAGTCTATAAAAGGAGTCTGTGTCCCCAGCCCGTCGGCTTACGGCCATACCACCCTGAGCACGCCCGATCTCGTCTGATCTCGGAAGCTAAGCAGGGTCGTGCCTGGTTAGTACTTGGATGGGAGACCGCCTGGGAATACCAGGTGCTGTAAGCTTTTACACTGCTGCTTCCTGACAAGAAACATGGGCTTGCAATTATGTTGACGCACGGGCACACGTTAACGTCCTTCTAGTTTCAGCCTTGGATGTCGCTCTGCAAGCATGTGAGAAGCTTGGAGATGGGGAGCAGCTTACCCATCTCGGTGTAGCTTCCTAATACTGGAATAGAGTGTAGCAGGTAGTGGAGATAAAGGCTCAAGTGCAGTGTGTTCGAAAGGCTGACTTTTGAGCTCCTCCACGAGCAGGGGGCCTTGCCTAGTCTATAAAAGGAGTCTGTGTCCCCAGCCCGTCGGCTTACGGCCATACCACCCTGAGCACGCCCGATCTCGTCTGATCTCGGAAGCTAAGCAGGGTCGGGCCTGGTTAGTACTTGGATGGGAGACCGCCTGGGAATACCAGGTGCTGTAAGCTTTTACACTGCTGCTTCCTTACAAGAAACATGGGCTTGCAATTACGTTGACGCACGGGCACGGGCACAGGCACACGTTAACGTCCTTCTAGTTCCAGCCTTGCTTTGGTTTTCACAGAAAAAAGAGAATGGTGCACCGTTCCTGGTGGCACTGCAATGCCAGGTCAATGCAAGGAGTGAAGAGAGCAAGCCCCAGTTTTCACCTCCCAATGCTCAAAAATGCATTTAATATTTAATCCCCATATAGAGGACATATCAGATATTAAACTGATAAGAACAGATACTACACTTGATCTTAGCCAAAAGGCCGAGAAGCGATGGCCCACAAGTGTCTGGGGCCAACTCAAGATCTTGGCACACAAGTTACTTGTTGTGGTGCCATGTTTTTTAAGTGCGCATAACAAAGGCTGCTGCTGATCACCTCCGCCCCAAGGTGATCTAAGTGCACCTCTGAGCCTTGACAGACAGCTGCTTGACATTTGACACACTCAAAGGGTGCGGCCATACAGCAAAGCCCACCAAAAACAACTTAAACTCTTGAACGTTCGAAAGGCTGACCTTTGAGCTCCTCCACGAGCAGGGGGCCTTGCCTAGTCTATAAAAGGAGTCTGTGTCCCCAGCCCGTCGGCTTATGGCCATACCACCCTGAGCACGTCTGATCTCGGAAGCTAAGCAGGGTCGGGCCTGGTTAGTACTTGGATGGGAGACCGCCTGGGAATACCAGGTGCTGTAAGCTTTTACACTGCTGCTTCCTTACAAGAAACATGGGCTTGCAATTACGTTGACGCACGGGCACGGGCACAGGCACACGTTAACGTCCTTCTAGTTCCAGCCTTGCTTTGGTTTTCACAGAAAAAAGAGAATGGTACACCGTTCCTGGTGGCACTGCAATGCCAGGTCAATGCAAGGAGTGAAGAGAGCAAGCCCCAGTTTTCACCTCCCAATGCTCAAAAATGCATTTAATATTTAATCCCCATATAGAGGACATATCAGATATTAAACTGATAAGAACAGATACTACACTTGATCTTAGCCAAAAGGCCGAGAAGCGATGGCCCACAAGTGTCTGGGGCCAACTCAAGATCTTGGCACACGTTACTTGTTGTGGTGCCATGTTTTTTAAGTGCGCATAACAAAGGCTGCTGCTGATCACCTCCGCCCCAAGGTGATCTAAGTGCACCTCTGAGCCTTGACGGACAGCTGCTTGACATTTGACACACTCAAAGGGCGCAGCCATACAGCAAAGCCCACCAAAAACAACTTAAACTCTTGAACGTTCGAAAGGCTGACTTTTGAGCTCCTCCACGAGCAGGGGGCCTTGCCTAGTCTATAAAAGGAGTCTGTGTCCCCAGCCCGTCGGCTTACGGCCATACCACCCTGAGCACGCCCGATCTCGTCTGATCTCGGAAGCTAAGCAGGGTCGGGCCTGGTTAGTACTTGGATGGGAGACCGCCTGGGAATACCAGGTGCTGTAAGCTTTTACACTGCTGCTTCCTTACAAGAAACATGGGCTTGCAATTATGTTGACGCACGGGCACACGTTAACGTCCTTCTAGTTTCAGCCTTGGATGTCGCTCTGCAAGCATGTGAGAAGCTTGGAGATGGGGAGCAGCTTACCCATCTCGGTGTAGCTTCCTAATACTGGAATAGAGTGTAGCAGGTAGTGGAGATAAAGGCTCAAGTGCAGTGTGTTCGAAAGGCTGACTTTTGAGCTCCTCCACGAGCAGGGGGCCTTGCCTAGTCTATAAAAGGAGTCTGTGTCCCCAGCCCGTCGGCTTACGGCCATACCACCCTGAGCACGCCCGATCTCGTCTGATCTCGGAAGCTAAGCAGGGTCGGGCCTGGTTAGTACTTGGATGGGAGACCGCCTGGGAATACCAGGTGCTGTAAGCTTTTACACTGCTGCTTCCTTACAAGAAACATGGGCTTGCAATTATGTTGACGCACGGGCACACGTTAACGTCCTTCTAGTTTCAGCCTTGGATGTCGCTCTGCAAGCATGTGAGAAGCTTGGAGATGGGGAGCAGCTTACCCATCTCGGTGTAGCTTCCTAATACTGGAATAGAGTGTAGCAGGTAGTTGAGATAAAGGCTCAAGTGCAGTGTGTTCGAAAGGCTGACTTTTGAGCTCCTCCACGAGCAGGGGGCCTTGCCTAGTCTATAAAAGGAGTCTGTGTCCCCAGCCCGTCGGCTTACGGCCATACCACCCTGAGCACGCCCGATCTCGTCTGATCTCGGAAGCTAAGCAGGGTCGGGCCTGGTTAGTACTTGGATGGGAGACCGCCTGGGAATACCAGGTGCTGTAAGCTTTTACACTGCTGCTTCCTTACAAGAAACATGGGCTTGCAATTACGTTGACGCACGGGCACGGGCACAGGCACACGTTAACGTCCTTCTAGTTCCAGCCTTGCTTTGGTTTTCACAGAAAAAAGAGAATGGTGCACCGTTCCTGGTGGCACTGCAATGCCAGGTCAATGCAAGGAGTGAAGAGAGCAAGCCCCAGTTTTCACCTCCCAATGCTCAAAAATGCATTTAATATTTAATCCCCATATAGAGGACATATCAGATATTAAACTGATAAGAACAGATACTACACTTGATCTTAGCCAAAAGGCCGAGAAGCGATGGCCCACAAGTGTCTGGGGCCAACTCAAGATCTTGGCACACAAGTTACTTGTTGTGGTGCCATGTTTTTTAACTGCGCATAACAAAGGCTGCTGCTGATCACCTCCGCCCCAAGGTGATCTAAGTGCACCTCTGAGCCTTGACAGACAGCTGCTTGACATTTGACACACTCAAAGGGCGCGGCCATACAGCAAAGCCCACCAAAAACAACTTAAACTCTTGAACGTTCGAAAGGCTGACCTTTGAGCTCCTCCACGAGCAGGGGGCCTTGCCTAGTCTATAAAAGGAGTCTGTGTCCCCAGCCCGTCGGCTTACGGCCATACCACCCTGAGCACGCCCGATCTCGTCTGATCTCGGAAGCTAAGCAGGGTCGGGCCTGGTTAGTACTTGGATGGGAGACCGCCTGGGAATACCAGGTGCTGTAAGCTTTTACACTGCTGCTTCCTTACAAGAAACATGGGCTTGCAATTATGTTGACGCACGGGCACACGTTAACGTCCTTCTAGTTTCAGCCTTGGATGTCGCTCTGCAAGCATGTGAGAAGCTTGGAGATGGGGAGCAGCTTACCCATCTCGGTATAGCTTCCTAATACTGGAATAGAGTGTAGCAGGTAGTGGAGATAAAGGCTCAAGTGCAGTGTGTTCGAAAGGCTGACTTTTGAGCTCCTCCACGAGCAGGGGGCCTTGCCTAGTCTATAAAAGGAGTCTGTGTCCCCAGCCCGTCGGCTTACGGCCATACCACCCTGAGCACGCCCGATCTCGTCTGATCTCGGAAGCTAAGCAGGGTCGGGCCTGGTTAGTACTTGGATGGGAGACCGCCTGGGAATACCAGGTGCTGTAAGCTTTTACACTGCTGCTTCCTTACAAGAAACATGGGCTTGCAATTACGTTGACGCACGGGCACGGGCACAGGCACACGTTAACGTCCTTCTAGTTCCAGCCTTGCTTTGGTTTTCACAGAAAAAAGAGAATGGTGCACCGTTCCTGGTGGCACTGCAATGCCAGGTCAATGCAAGGAGTGAAGAGAGCAAGCCCCAGTTTTCACCTCCCAATGCTCAAAAATGCATTTAATATTTAATCCCCATATAGAGGACATATCAGATATTAAACTGATAAGAACAGATACTACACTTGATCTTAGCCAAAAGGCCGAGAAGCGATGGCCCACAAGTGTCTGGGGCCAACTCAAGATCTTGGCACACAAGTTACTTGTTGTGGTGCCATGTTTTTTAAGTGCGCATAACAAAGGCTGCTGCTGATCACCTCCGCCCCAAGGTGATCTAAGTGCACCTCTGAGCCTTGACAGACAGCTGCTTGACATTTGACACACTCAAAGGGCGCGGCCATACAGCAAAGCCCACCAAAAACAACTTAAACTCTTGAACGTTCGAAAGGCTGACCTTTGAGCTCCTCCACGAGCAGGGGGCCTTGCCTAGTCTATAAAAGGAGTCTGTGTCCCCAGCCCGTCGGCTTACGGCCATACCACCCTGAGCACGCCCGATCTCGTCTGATCTCGGAAGCTAAGCAGGGTCGGGCCTGGTTAGTACTTGGATGGGAGACCGCCTGGGAATACCAGGTGCTGTAAGCTTTTACACTGCTGCTGCCTTACAAGAAACATGGGCTTGCAATTACGTTGACGCACGGGCACAGGCACACGTTAACGTCCTTCTAGTTCCAGCCTTGCTTTGGTTTTCACAGAAAAAAGAGAATGGTGCACCGTTCCTGGTGGCACTGCAATGCCAGGTCAATGCAAGGAGTGAAGAGAGCAAGCCCCAGTTTTCACCTCCCA
>NW_026704211.1:82500-85000 GCF_958295425.1 Solea solea
CCTAGTCTATAAAAGGAGTCTGTGTCCCCAGCCCGTCGGCTTACGGCCATACCACCCTGAGCACGCCCGATCTCGTCTGATCTCGGAAGCTAAGCAGGGTCGGGCCTGGTTAGTACTTGGATGGGAGACCGCCTGGGAATACCAGGTGCTGTAAGCTTTTACACTGCTGCTTCCTTACAAGAAACATGGGCTTGCAATTACGTTGACGCACGGTCACGGGCACAGGCACACGTTAACGTCCTTCTAGTTCCAGCCTTGCTTTGGTTTTCACAGAAAAAAGAGAATGGTGCACCGTTCCTGGTGGCACTGCAATGCCAGGTCAATGCAAGGAGTGAAGAGAGCAAGCCCCAGTTTTCACCTCCCAATGCTCAAAAATGCATTTAATATTTAATCCCCATATAGAGGACATATCAGATATTAAACTGATAAGAACAGATACTACACTTGATCTTAGCCAAAAGGCCGAGAAGCGATGGCCCACAAGTGTCTGGGGCCAACTCAAGATCTTGGCACACAAGTTACTTGTTGTGGTGCCATGTTTTTTAAGTGCGCATAACAAAGGCTGCTGCTGATCACCTCCGCCCCAAGGTGATCTAAGTGCACCTCTGAGCCTTGACGGACAGCTGCTTGACATTTGACACACTCAAAGGGCGCAGCCATACAGCAAAGCCCACCAAAAACAACTTAAACTCTTGAACGTTCGAAAGGCTGACCTTTGAGCTCCTCCACGTGCAGGGGGCCTTGCCTAGTCTATAAAAGGGGTCTGTGTCCTCAGCCCGTCGGCTTACGGCCATACCACCCTGAGCACGCCCGATCTCGTCTGATCTCGGAAGCTAAGCAGGGTCGGGCCTGGTTAGTACTTGGATGGGAGACCGCCTGGGAATACCAGGTGCTGTAAGCTTTTACACTGCTGCTTCCTTACAAGAAACATGGGCTTGCAATTACGTTGACGCACGGGAACGGGCACAGGCACACGTTAACGTCCTTCTAGTTCCAGCCTTGCAAGAAACATGGGCTTGCAATTACGTTGACGCACGGGCACGGGCACAGGCACACGTTAACGTCCTTCTAGTTCCAGCCTTGCTTTGGTTTTCACAGAAAAAAGAGAATGGTGCACCGTTCCTGGTGGCACTGCAATGCCAGGTCAATGCAAGGAGTGAAGAGAGCAAGCCCCAGTTTTCACCTCCCAATGCTCAAAAATGCATTTAATATTTAATCCCCATATAGAGGACATATCAGATATTAAACTGATAAGAACAGATACTACACTTGATCTTAGCCAAAAGGCCGAGAAGCGATGGCCCACAAGTGTCTGGGGCCAACTCAAGATCTTGGCACACAAGTTACTTGTTGTGGTGCCATGTTTTTTAAGTGCGCATAACAAAGGCTGCTGCTGATCACCTCTGCCCCAAGGTGATCTAAGTGCACCTCTGAGCCTTGACGGACAGCTGCTTGACATTTGACACACTCAAAGGGCGCGGCCATACAGCAAAGCCCACCAAAAACAACTTAAACTCTTGAACGTTCGAAAGGCTGACCTTTGAGCTCCTACACCAGCAGGGGGCCTTGCCTAGTCTATAAAAGGAGTCTGTGTCCCCAGCCCGTCGGCTTGCAATACCACCCTGAGCACGCCCGATCTCGTCTGATCTCGGAAGCTAAGCAGGGTCGGGCCTGGTTAGTACTTGGATGGGAGACCGCCTGGGAATACCAGGTGCTGTAAGCTTTTACACTGCTGCTTCCTTACAAGAAACATGGGCTTGCAATTATGTTGACGCACGGGCACACGTTAACGTCCTTCTAGTTTCAGCCTTGGATGTCACTCTGCAAGCATGTGAGAAGCTTGGAGATGGGGAGCAGCTTACCCATCTCGGTGTAGCTTCCTAATACTGGAATAGAGTGTAGCAGGTAGTGGAGATAAAGGCTCAAGTGCAGTGTGTTCGAAAGGCTGACTTTTGAGCTCCTCCACGAGCAGGGGGCCTTGCCTAGTCTATAAAAGGAGTCTGTGTCCCCAGCCCGTCGGCTTACGGCCATACCACCCTGAGCACGCCCGATCTCGTCTGATCTCGGAAGCTAAGCAGGGTCGTGCCTGGTTAGTACTTGGATGGGAGACCGCCTGGGAATACCAGGTGCTGTAAGCTTTTACACTGCTGCTTCCTTACAAGAAACATGGGCTTGCAATTATGTTGACGCACGGGCACACGTTAACGTCCTTCTAGTTTCAGCCTTGGATGTCGCTCTGCAAGCATGTGAGAAGCTTGGAGATGGGGAGCAGCTTACCCATCTCGGTGTAGCTTCCTAATACTGGAATAGAGTGTAGCAGGTAGTGGAGATAAAGGCTCAAGTGCAGTGTGTTCGAAAGGCTGACTTTTGAGCTCCTCCACGAGCAGGGGGCCTTGCCTAGTCTATAAAAGGAGTCTGTGTCCCCAGCCCGTCGGCTTACGGCCATACCACCCTGAGCACGCCCGATCTCGTCTGATCTCGGAAGCTAAGCAGGGTCGGG
>NW_026704211.1:90000-100000 GCF_958295425.1 Solea solea
TAATCCCCATATAGAGGACATATCAGATATTAAACTGATAAGAACAGATACTACACTTGATCTTAGCCAAAAGGCCGAGAAGCGATGGCCCACAAGTGTCTGGGGCCAACTCAAGATCTTGGCACACAAGTTACTTGTTGTGGTGCCATGTTTTTTAAGTGCGCATAACAAAGGCTGCTGCTGATCACCTCCGCCCCAAGGTGATCTAAGTGCACCTCTGAGCCTTGACGGACAGCTGCTTGACATTTGACACACTCAAAGGGCGCAGCCATACAGCAAAGCCCACCAAAAACAACTTAAACTCTTGAACGTTCGAAAGGCTGACCTTTGAGCTCCTCCACGTGCAGGGGGCCTTGCCTAGTCTATAAAAGGGGTCTGTGTCCTCAGCCCGTCGGCTTACGGCCATACCACCCTGAGCACGCCCGATCTCGTCTGATCTCGGAAGCTAAGCAGGGTCGGGCCTGGTTAGTACTTGGATGGGAGACCGCCTGGGAATACCAGGTGCTGTAAGCTTTTACACTGCTGCTTCCTTACAAGAAACATGGGCTTGCAATTACGTTGACGCACGGGAACGGGCACAGGCACACGTTAACGTCCTTCTAGTTCCAGCCTTGCAAGAAACATGGGCTTGCAATTACGTTGACGCACGGGCACGGGCACAGGCACACGTTAACGTCCTTCTAGTTCCAGCCTTGCTTTGGTTTTCACAGAAAAAAGAGAATGGTGCACCGTTCCTGGTGGCACTGCAATGCCAGGTCAATGCAAGGAGTGAAGAGAGCAAGCCCCAGTTTTCACCTCCCAATGCTCAAAAATGCATTTAATATTTAATCCCCATATAAAGGACATATCAGATATTAAACTGATAAGAACAGATACTACACTTGATCTTAGCCAAAAGGCCGAGAAGCGATGGCCCACAAGTGTCTGGGGCCAACTCAAGATCTTGGCACACAAGTTACTTGTTGTGGTGCCATGTTTTTTAAGTGCGCATAACAAAGGCTGCTGCTGATCACCTCCGCCCCAAGGTGATCTAAGTGCACCTCTGAGCCTTGACGGACAGCTGCTTGACATTTGACACACTCAAAGGGCGCGGCCATACAGCAAAGCCCACCAAAAACAACTTAAACTCTTGAACGTTCGAAAGGCTGACCTTTGAGCTCCTCCACGAGCAGGGGGCCTTGCCTAGTCTATAAAAGGAGTCTGTGTCCCCAGCCCATCGGCTTACGGCCATACCACCCTGAGCACGCCCGATCTCGTCTGATCTCGGAAGCTAAGCAGGGTAGGGCCTGGTTAGTACTTGGATGGGAGACCGCCTGGGAATACCAGGTGCTGTAAGCTTTTACACTGCTGCTTCCTTACAAGAAACATGGGCTTGCAATTACGTTGACGCACGGGCACGGGCACAGGCACACGTTAACGTCCTTCTAGTTCCAGCCTTGCTTTGGTTTTCACAGAAAAAAGAGAATGGTGCACCGTTCCTGGTGGCACTGCAATGCCAGGTCAATGCAAGGAGTGAAGAGAGCAAGCCCCAGTTTTCACCTCCCAATGCTCAAAAATGCATTTAATATTTAATCCCCATATAGAGGACATATCAGATATTAAACTGATAAGAACAGATACTACACTTGATCTTAGCCAAAAGGCCGAGAAGCGATGGCCCACAAGTGTCTGGGGCCAACTCAAGATCTTGGCACACAAGTTACTTGTTGTGGTGCCATGTTTTTTAAGTGCGCATAACAAAGGCTGCTGCTGATCACCTCCGCCCCAAGGTGATCTAAGTGCACCTCTGAGCCTTGACGGACAGCTGCTTGACATTTGACACACTCAAAGGGCGCGGCCATACAGCAAAGCCCACCAAAAACAACTTAAACTCTTGAACGTTCGAAAGGCTGACCTTTGAGCTCCTCCACGAGCAGGGGGCCTTGCCTAGTCTATAAAAGGAGTCTGTGTCCCCAGCCCGTCGGCTTACGGCCATACCACCCTGAGCACGCCCGATCTCGTCTGATCTCGGAAGCTAAGCAGGGTAGGGCCTGGTTAGTACTTGGATGGGAGACCGCCTGGGAATACCAGGTGCTGTAAGCTTTTACACTGCTGCTTCCTTACAAGAAACATGGGCTTGCAATTACGTTGACGCACGGGCACAGGCACACGTTAACGTCCTTCTAGTTCCAGCCTTGCTTTGGTTTTCACAGAAAAAAGAGAATGGTGCACCGTTCCTGGTGGCACTGCAATGCCAGGTCAATGCAAGGAGTGAAGAGAGCAAGCCCCAGTTTTCACCTCCCAATGCTCAAAAATGCATTTAATATTTAATCCCCATATAGAGGACATATCAGATATTAAACTGATAAGAACAGATACTACACTTGATCTTAGCCAAAAGGCCGAGAAGCGATGGCCCACAAGTGTCTGGGGCCAACTCAAGATCTTGGCACACAAGTTACTTGTTGTGGTGCCATGTTTTTTAAGTGCGCATAACAAAGGCTGCTGCTGATCACCTCTGCCCCAAGGTGATCTAAGTGCACCTCTGAGCCTTGACGGACAGCTGCTTGACATTTGACACACTCAAAGGGCGCGGCCATACAGCAAAGCCCACCAAAAACAACTTAAACTCTTGAACGTTCGAAAGGCTGACCTTTGAGCTCCTACACCAGCAGGGGGCCTTGCCTAGTCTATAAAAGGAGTCTGTGTCCCCAGCCCGTCGGCTTGCAATACCACCCTGAGCACGCCCGATCTCGTCTGATCTCGGAAGCTAAGCAGGGTCGGGCCTGGTTAGTACTTGGATGGGAGACCGCCTGGGAATACCAGGTGCTGTAAGCTTTTACACTGCTGCTTCCTTACAAGAAACATGGGCTTGCAATTATGTTGACGCACGGGCACACGTTAACGTCCTTCTAGTTTCAGCCTTGGATGTCACTCTGCAAGCATGTGAGAAGCTTGGAGATGGGGAGCAGCTTACCCATCTCGGTGTAGCTTCCTAATACTGGAATAGAGTGTAGCAGGTAGTGGAGATAAAGGCTCAAGTGCAGTGTGTTCGAAAGGCTGACTTTTGAGCTCCTCCACGAGCAGGGGGCCTTGCCTAGTCTATAAAAGGAGTCTGTGTCCCCAGCCCGTCGGCTTACGGCCATACCACCCTGAGCACGCCCGATCTCGTCTGATCTCGGAAGCTAAGCAGGGTCGTGCCTGGTTAGTACTTGTATGGGAGACCGCCTGGGAATACCAGGTGCTGTAAGCTTTTACACTGCTGCTTCCTTACAAGAAACATGGGCTTGCAATTATGTTGACGCACGGGCACACGTTAACGTCCTTCTAGTTTCAGCCTTGGATGTCGCTCTGCAAGCATGTGAGAAGCTTGGAGATGGGGAGCAGCTTACCCATCTCGGTGTAGCTTCCTAATACTGGAATAGAGTGTAGCAGGTAGTGGAGATAAAGGCTCAAGTGCAGTGTGTTCGAAAGGCTGACTTTTGAGCTCCTCCACGAGCAGGGGGCCTTGCCTAGTCTATAAAAGGAGTCTGTGTCCCCAGCCCGTCGGCTTACGGCCATACCACCCTGAGCACGCCCGATCTCGTCTGATCTCGGAAGCTAAGCAGGGTCGGGCCTGGTTAGTACTTGGATGGGAGACCGCCTGGGAATACCAGGTGCTGTAAGCTTTTACACTGCTGCTTCCTTACAAGAAACATGGGCTTGCAATTACGTTGACGCACGGGCACGGGCACAGGCACACGTTAACGTCCTTCTAGTTCCAGCCTTGCTTTGGTTTTCACAGAAAAAAGAGAATGGTGCACCGTTCCTGGTGGCACTGCAATGCCAGGTCAATGCAAGGAGTGAAGAGAGCAAGCCCCAGTTTTCACCTCCCAATGCTCAAAAATGCATTTAATATTTAATCCCCATATAGAGGACATATCAGATATTAAACTGATAAGAACAGATACTACACTTGATCTTAGCCAAAAGGCCGAGAAGCGATGGCCCACAAGTGTCTGGGGCCAACTCAAGATCTTGGCACACAAGTTACTTGTTGTGGTGCCATGTTTTTTAACTGCGCATAACAAAGGCTGCTGCTGATCACCTCCGCCCCAAGGTGATCTAAGTGCACCTCTGAGCCTTGACAGACAGCTGCTTGACATTTGACACACTCAAAGGGCGCGGCCATACAGCAAAGCCCACCAAAAACAACTTAAACTCTTGAACGTTCGAAAGGCTGACCTTTGAGCTCCTCCACGAGCAGGGGGCCTTGCCTAGTCTATAAAAGGAGTCTGTGTCCCCAGCCCGTCGGCTTACGGCCATACCACCCTGAGCACGCCCGATCTCGTCTGATCTCGGAAGCTAAGCAGGGTCGGGCCTGGTTAGTACTTGGATGGGAGACCGCCTGGGAATACCAGGTGCTGTAAGCTTTTACACTGCTGCTTCCTTACAAGAAACATGGGCTTGCAATTACGTTGACGCACGGGCACAGGCACACGTTAACGTCCTTCTAGTTCCAGCCTTGCTTTGGTTTTCACAGAAAAAAGAGAATGGTGCACCGTTCCTGGTGGCACTGCAATGCCAGGTCAATGCAAGGAGTGAAGAGAGCAAGCCCCAGTTTTCACCTCCCAATGCTCAAAAATGCATTTAATATTTAATCCCCATATAGAGGACATATCAGATATTAAACTGATAAGAACAGATACTACACTTGATCTTAGCCAAAAGGCCGAGAAGCGATGGCCCACAAGTGTCTGGGGCCAACTCAAGATCTTGGCACACAAGTTACTTGTTGTGGTGCCATGTTTTTTAAGTGCGCATAACAAAGGCTGCTGCTGATCACCTCTGCCCCAAGGTGATCTAAGTGCACCTCTGAGCCTTGACGGACAGCTGCTTGACATTTGACACACTCAAAGGGCGCGGCCATACAGCAAAGCCCACCAAAAACAACTTAAACTCTTGAACGTTCGAAAGGCTGACCTTTGAGCTCCTACACCAGCAGGGGGCCTTGCCTAGTCTATAAAAGGAGTCTGTGTCCCCAGCCCGTCGGCTTACGGCCATACCACCCTGAGCACGCCCGATCTCGTCTGATCTCGGAAGCTAAGCAGGGTCGTGCCTGGTTAGTACTTGGATGGGAGACCGCCTGGGAATACCAGGTGCTGTAAGCTTTTACACTGCTGCTTCCTGACAAGAAACATGGGCTTGCAATTATGTTGACGCACGGGCACACGTTAACGTCCTTCTAGTTTCAGCCTTGGATGTCGCTCTGCAAGCATGTGAGAAGCTTGGAGATGGGGAGCAGCTTACCCATCTCGGTGTAGCTTCCTAATACTGGAATAGAGTGTAGCAGGTAGTGGAGATAAAGGCTCAAGTGCAGTGTGTTCGAAAGGCTGACTTTTGAGCTCCTCCACGAGCAGGGGGCCTTGCCTAGTCTATAAAAGGAGTCTGTGTCCCCAGCCCGTCGGCTTACGGCCATACCACCCTGAGCACGCCCGATCTCGTCTGATCTCGGAAGCTAAGCAGGGTCGGGCCTGGTTAGTACTTGGATGGGAGACCGCCTGGGAATACCAGGTGCTGTAAGCTTTTACACTGCTGCTTCCTTACAAGAAACATGGGCTTGCAATTACGTTGACGCACGGGCACGGGCACAGGCACACGTTAACGTCCTTCTAGTTCCAGCCTTGCTTTGGTTTTCACAGAAAAAAGAGAATGGTGCACCGTTCCTGGTGGCACTGCAATGCCAGGTCAATGCAAGGAGTGAAGAGAGCAAGCCCCAGTTTTCACCTCCCAATGCTCAAAAATGCATTTAATATTTAATCCCCATATAGAGGACATATCAGATATTAAACTGATAAGAACAGATACTACACTTGATCTTAGCCAAAAGGCCGAGAAGCGATGGCCCACAAGTGTCTGGGGCCAACTCAAGATCTTGGCACACAAGTTACTTGTTGTGGTGCCATGTTTTTTAACTGCGCATAACAAAGGCTGCTGCTGATCACCTCCGCCCCAAGGTGATCTAAGTGCACCTCTGAGCCTTGACAGACAGCTGCTTGACATTTGACACACTCAAAGGGCGCGGCCATACAGCAAAGCCCACCAAAAACAACTTAAACTCTTGAACGTTCGAAAGGCTGACCTTTGAGCTCCTCCACGAGCAGGGGGCCTTGCCTAGTCTATAAAAGGAGTCTGTGTCCCCAGCCCGTCGGCTTACGGCCATACCACCCTGAGCACGCCCGATCTCGTCTGATCTCGGAAGCTAAGCAGGGTCGGGCCTGGTTAGTACTTGGATGGGAGACCGCCTGGGAATACCAGGTGCTGTAAGCTTTTACACTGCTGCTTCCTTACAAGAAACATGGGCTTGCAATTACGTTGACGCACGGGCACAGGCACACGTTAACGTCCTTCTAGTTCCAGCCTTGCTTTGGTTTTCACAGAAAAAAGAGAATGGTGCACCGTTCCTGGTGGCACTGCAATGCCAGGTCAATGCAAGGAGTGAAGAGAGCAAGCCCCAGTTTTCACCTCCCAATGCTCAAAAATGCATTTAATATTTAATCCCCATATAGAGGACATATCAGATATTAAACTGATAAGAACAGATACTACACTTGATCTTAGCCAAAAGGCCGAGAAGCGATGGCCCACAAGTGTCTGGGGCCAACTCAAGATCTTGGCACACAAGTTACTTGTTGTGGTGCCATGTTTTTTAAGTGCGCATAACAAAGGCTGCTGCTGATCACCTCTGCCCCAAGGTGATCTAAGTGCACCTCTGAGCCTTGACGGACAGCTGCTTGACATTTGACACACTCAAAGGGCGCGGCCATACAGCAAAGCCCACCAAAAACAACTTAAACTCTTGAACGTTCGAAAGGCTGACCTTTGAGCTCCTCCACGTGCAGGGGGCCTTGCCTAGTCTATAAAAGGAGTCTGTGTCCCCAGCCCGTCGGCTTACGGCCATACCACCCTGAGCACGCCCGATCTCGTCTGATCTCGGAAGCTAAGCAGGGTCGTGCCTGGTTAGTACTTGGATGGGAGACCGCCTGGGAATACCAGGTGCTGTAAGCTTTTACACTGCTGCTTCCTGACAAGAAACATGGGCTTGCAATTATGTTGACGCACGGGCACACGTTAACGTCCTTCTAGTTTCAGCCTTGGATGTCGCTCTGCAAGCATGTGAGAAGCTTGGAGATGGGGAGCAGCTTACCCATCTCGGTGTAGCTTCCTAATACTGGAATAGAGTGTAGCAGGTAGTGGAGATAAAGGCTCAAGTGCAGTGTGTTCGAAAGGCTGACTTTTGAGCTCCTCCACGAGCAGGGGGCCTTGCCTAGTCTATAAAAGGAGTCTGTGTCCCCAGCCCGTCGGCTTACGGCCATACCACCCTGAGCACGCCCGATCTCGTCTGATCTCGGAAGCTAAGCAGGGTCGGGCCTGGTTAGTACTTGGATGGGAGACCGCCTGGGAATACCAGGTGCTGTAAGCTTTTACACTGCTGCTTCCTTACAAGAAACATGGGCTTGCAATTACGTTGACGCACGGGCACGGGCACAGGCACACGTTAACGTCCTTCTAGTTCCAGCCTTGCTTTGGTTTTCACAGAAAAAAGAGAATGGTGCACCGTTCCTGGTGGCACTGCAATGCCAGGTCAATGCAAGGAGTGAAGAGAGCAAGCCCCAGTTTTCACCTCCCAATGCTCAAAAATGCATTTAATATTTAATCCCCATATAGAGGACATATCAGATATTAAACTGATAAGAACAGATACTACACTTGATCTTAGCCAAAAGGCAGAGAAGCGATGGCTCACAAGTGTCTGGGGCCAACTCAAGATCTTGGCACACAAGTTACTTGTTGTGGTGCCATGTTTTTTAACTGCGCATAACAAAGGCTGCTGCTGATCACCTCCGCCCCAAGGTGATCTAAGTGCACCTCTGAGCCTTGACAGACAGCTGCTTGACATTTGACACACTCAAAGGGCGCGGCCATACAGCAAAGCCCACCAAAAACAACTTAAACTCTTGAACGTTCGAAAGGCTGACCTTTGAGCTCCTCCACGAGCAGGGGGCCTTGCCTAGTCTATAAAAGGAGTCTGTGTCCCCAGCCCGTCGGCTTACGGCCATACCACCCTGAGCACGCCCGATCTCGTCTGATCTCGGAAGCTAAGCAGGGTCGGGCCTGGTTAGTACTTGGATGGGAGACCGCCTGGGAATACCAGGTGCTGTAAGCTTTTACACTGCTGCTTCCTTACAAGAAACATGGGCTTGCAATTACGTTGACGCACGGGCACAGACACACGTTAACGTCCTTCTAGTTCCAGCCTTGCTTTGGTTTTCACAGAAAAAAGAGAATGGTGCACCGTTCCTGGTGGCACTGCAATGCCAGGTCAATGCAAGGAGTGAAGAGAGCAAGCCCCAGTTTTCACCTCCCAATGCTCAAAAATGCATTTAATATTTAATCCCCATATAGAGGACATATCAGATATTAAACTGATAAGAACAGATACTACACTTGATCTTAGCCAAAAGGCCGAGAAGCGATGGCCCACAAGTGTCTGGGGCCAACTCAAGATCTTGGCACACAAGTTACTTGTTGTGGTGCCATGTTTTTTAAGTGCGCATAACAAAGGCTGCTGCTGATCACCTCTGCCCCAAGGTGATCTAAGTGCACCTCTGAGCCTTGACGGACAGCTGCTTGACATTTGACACACTCAAAGGGCGCGGCCATACAGCAAAGCCCACCAAAAACAACTTAAACTCTTGAACGTTCGAAAGGCTGACCTTTGAGCTCCTCCACGTGCAGGGGGCCTTGCCTAGTCTATAAAAGGGGTCTGTGTCCTCAGCCCGTCGGCTTACGGCCATACCACCCTGAGCACGCCCGATCTCGTCTGATCTCGGAAGCTAAGCAGGGTCGGGCCTGGTTAGTACTTGGATGGGAGACCGCCTGGGAATACCAGGTGCTGTAAGCTTTTACACTGCTGCTTCCTTACAAGAAACATGGGCTTGCAATTACGTTGACGCACGGGCACACGTTAACGTCCTTCTAGTTTCAGCCTTGGATGTCGCTCTGCAAGCATGTGAGAAGCTTGGAGATGGGGAGCAGCTTACCCATCTCGGTGTAGCTTCCTAATACTGGAATAGAGTGTAGCAGGTAGTGGAGATAAAGGCTCAAGTGCAGTGTGTTCGAAAGGCTGACTTTTGAGCTCCTCCACGAGCAGGGGGCCTTGCCTAGTCTATAAAAGGAGTCTGTGTCCCCAGCCCGTCGGCTTACGGCCATACCACCCTGAGCACGCCCGATCTCGTCTGATCTCGGAAGCTAAGCAGGGTCGGGCCTGGTTAGTACTTGGATGGGAGACCGCCTGGGAATACCAGGTGCTGTAAGCTTTTACACTGCTGCTTCCTTACAAGAAACATGGGCTTGCAATTACGTTGACGCACAGGCACACGTTAACGTCCTTCTAGTTTCAGCCTTGGATGTCGCTCTGCAAGCATGTGAGAAGCTTGGAGATGGGGAGCAGCTTACCCATCTCGGTGTAGCTTCCTAATACTGGAATAGAGTGTAGCAGGTAGTGGAGATAAAGGCTCAAGTGCAGTGTGTTCGAAAGGCTGACTTTTGAGCTCCTCCACGAGCAGGGGGCCTTGCCTAGTCTATAAAAGGAGTCTGTGTCCCCAGCCCGTCGGCTTACGGCCATACCACCCTGAGCACGCCCGATCTCGTCTGATCTCGGAAGCTAAGCAGGGTCGGGCCTGGTTAGTACTTGGATGGGAGACCGCCTGGGAATACCAGGTGCTGTAAGCTTTTACACTGCTGCTTCCTTACAAGAAACATGGGCTTGCAATTACGTTGACGCACAGGCACACGTTAACGTCCTTCTAGTTTCAGCCTTGGATGTCGCTCTGCAAGCATGTGAGAAGCTTGGAGATGGGGAGCAGCTTACCCATCTCGGTGTAGCTTCCTAATACTGGAATAGAGTGTAGCAGGTAGTGGAGATAAAGGCTCAAGTGCAGTGTGTTCGAAAGGCTGACTTTTGAGCTCCTCCACGAGC
>NW_026704212.1:0-2500 GCF_958295425.1 Solea solea
ACTCTAAGTGCCAACTTTTCAAAATTTACTCTAAGTGCCCTTGGCTACCAGGGGCGCGAATCTGAAATTTCTTCTAAGTGCCAACTTTTCAAAATTTACTCTAAGTGCCCTTGGCTACCAGGGGCACGAGGCGAGAATCTGAAATTTCTTCTAAGTGCCAACTTTTCAAAATTTACTCTAAGTGCCAACTTTTCAAAATTTACTCTAAGTGCCCTTGGCTACCAGGGGCGCGAATCTGAAATTTCTTCTAAGTGCCAACTTTTTCAAAATTTACTCTAAGTGCCCTTGGCTACCAGGGGCGCGAATCTGAAATTTCTTCTAAGTGCCAACTTTTCAAAATTTACTCTAAGTGCCAACTTTTCAAAATTTACTCTAAGTGCCCTTGGCTACCAGGGGCGCGAATCTGAAATTTCTTCTAAGTGCCAACTTTTCAAAATTTACTCTAAGTGCCCTTGGCTACCAGGGGCACGAGGCCGCTTTGGTTACCAGGGGCACGAGGCCGCTTTGGTGACCAGGGGCACGAGGCCGCTTTGGTGACCAGGGGCACGAGGCCGCTTTGGTGACCAGGGGCACGAGGCCGCTTTGGTGACCAGGGGCAGAAGGCCGCTTTGGTGACCAGGGGCACGGAAGATTTTAAAGCTGGGCGGAAGGGTCAAGCAACTGCAGCCATAAGCCCACTAACGTGGGCTTAATTGTGCATTTAATGTGTGTTTTGGCAAAAGTGCTGGGTCCCGGAGCCCTGTGACAGGGGCCCGGGGTGAGGAGCTCAGGCTGGGGGAGCAGAGAGCCGGAGGAGCAGGGGGCTGTGGCCCAAGGTGAGGAGCTCAGGCTGGGGGAGCAGAGAGCCAGAGGAGCAGGGGGCTGTGGCCCAAGGTGAGGAGCCCAGGCTGGGGGAGCAGAGAGCCAGAGGAGCAGGGGGCTGTGGCCCAAGGTGAGGAGCCCAGGCTGGGGGAGCAGAGAGCCAGAGGAGCAGGGGGCTGTGGCCCAAGGTGAGGAGCTCAGGCTGTGGGAGCAGAGAGCCAGAGAAGCAGGGGGCTGTGGCCCAAGGTGAGGAGCCCAGGCTGGGGGAGCAGAGAGCCAGAGGAGCAGGGGGCTGTGGCCCAAGGTGAGGAGCCCAGGCTGGGGGAGCAGAGAGCCAGAGGAGCAGGGGGCTGTGGCCCAAGGTGAGGAGCCCAGGCTGGGGGAGCAGAGAGCCAGAGGAGCAGGGGGCTCTGTGAGCAGGGGGCTGTGGCCCAAGGTGAGGAGCCCAGGCTGGGGGAGCAGAGAGCCAGAGGAGCAGGGGGCTGTGGCCCAAGGTGAGGAGCCCAGGCTGGGGGAGCAGAGAGCCAGAGGAGCAGGGGGCTGTGGCCCAAGGTGAGGAGCCCAGGCTGGGGGAGCAGAGAGCCAGAGGAGCAGGGGGCTCTGTGAGCAGGGGGCTGTGGCCCAAGGTGAGGAGCCCAGGCTGGGGGAGCAGAGAGCCAGAGGAGCCACCGACGGGAGAATGGCTAAAAACGTGATTTTATCAAAATGTTACAAGGCAGGGCTCTGCACAGGGTCCAGAGGAGTGGAACGCCGTTCATCCCATGCGAAAAGGTGCAGGAGTGACCGAAATACGGCCCGTTGTAAATCGCCCCTCTTTAAGCCAAAAAAATAGGTACGCCTCCCAGGGCCACCGACGGGAGAATGGCTAAAAACGTGATTTTATCAAAATGTTACAAGGCAGGGCTCTGCACAGGGTCCAGAGGAGTGGAACGCCGTTCATCCCATGCGAAAAGGTGCAGGAGTGACCGAAATACGGCCCGTTGTAAATCGCCCCTCTTTAAGCCAAAAAAATAGGTACGCCTCCCAGGGCCACCGACGGGAGAATGGCTAAAAACGTGATTTTATCAAAATGTTACAAGGCAGGGCTCTGCACAGGGTCCAGAGGAGTGGAACGCCGTTCATCCCATGCGAAAAGGTGCAGGAGTGACGGAGATACGGCCCGTTTTAAATCGCCCCTCTTTATGCCAAAAAAATAGGTACGCCTCCCAGGGCCACCCAGGGTGATGCTTTTATCAAAATGTCACAACGCAGGGCTCTGCGCAGGGGCCAGAGGAGTGGAACGCCGCTGGTTCCATGCGAAAAGGTGGAGAAATGACCGAGATATGACCCGTGGAAGTCGTCACAATTTACCCCGAAAATAGGCGCTCGCGCTCGGGCAGAGGTCGGCGCTCGGCCGGGGTCCCGAGAACCGGGGCGAATAGGGTTTTCCCACGGCCGAAAACCATAGGAAGCACGGGGAAAATTCGGGACCCGACGTCCCAGGGCCCTCGGCGGGGACCGGGGCAACGCGACACCGTTGGTTCCACCCGAAAAGGTGGAGAAATGACCGAGATACGGCCCGTCAAAAGTCGTCACAATTTACCCGAAAATAGGCGCTCGCGCTCGGCCCCGGTCCCGAGAACCGCGGCGGAGGTTTACCGGGATGCTGCGCAACATGGGCCAGAGAGCATGTTTGGTTCGAGTTTACCGGGATGCTGCG
>NW_026704214.1:5000-7500 GCF_958295425.1 Solea solea
GAACCGACGGTGTCGCGTTGCCCCGGTCCCCGCCGAGGGCCGTGGGGCGTGGGATCCTGAGATTTCCCCGTGCTTCCTGTGGTTTTCGGCCGTGGAAAAACCCTAGGCGCGCCGGTTCTCGGGACCGGGCCGAGCGCCGACCTCTGTCCGAGCGCGAGCGCCTATTTTCGGATACGCCGAGTCGATTTCAACGGTCCGTATCTCGGTCATTTATCCACCTTTTCGGGTGGAACCGACGGTGTCGCGTTGCCCCGGTCCCCGCCGAGGGCCGTGGGGCGTCGGGTCCTGAGTTTTCCCCGTGCTTCCTATGGTTTTCGGCCCTCGAAAAACCCAATTCGCCCCGGTTCGAAAAAGCGGCACTTAGAAGAAATTTCGAAAAAGTGCGCTCACTTGGAAGCCGTGTTCCTATGTATGTGCCGGGAGTGTCGCACACAACCCACACAAACTCGACCAAACATGCTCTCTGGCCCATGTTGCGCAGCATCCCGGTAAACTCGGCCAAACATGCTCTCTGGCCCATGTTGCGCAGCATCCCGGTAAACTCGAACCAAACATGCTCTCTGGCCCATGTTGCGCAGCATCCCGGTAAACCTCCGCCGCGGTTCTCGGGACCGGGGCCGAGCGCGAGCGCCTATTTTCGGGTAAATTGTGACGACTTTTGACGGGCCGTATCTCGGTCATTTCTCCACCTTTTCGGGTGGAACCAACGGTGTCGCGTTGCCCCGGTCCCCGCCGAGGGCCCTGGGACGTCGGGTCCCGAATTTTCCCCGTGCTTCCTATGGTTTTCGGCCGTGGGAAAACCCTATTCGCCCCGGTTCTCGGGACCCCGGCCGAGCGCCGACCTCTGCCCGAGCGCGAGCGCCTATTTTCGGGGTAAATTGTGACGACTTCCACGGGTCATATCTCGGTCATTTCTCCACCTTTTCGCATGGAACCAGCGGCGTTCCACTCCTCTGGCCCCTGCGCAGAGCCCTGCGTTGTGACATTTTGATAAAAGCATCACCCTGGGTGGCCCTGGGAGGCGTACCTATTTTTTTGGCATAAAGAGGGGCGATTTAAAACGGGCCGTATCTCCGTCACTCCTGCACCTTTTCGCATGGGATGAACGGCGTTCCACTCCTCTGGACCCTGTGCAGAGCCCTGCCTTGTAACATTTTGATAAAATCACGTTTTTAGCCATTCTCCCGTCGGTGGCCCTGGGAGGCGTACCTATTTTTTTGGCTTAAAGAGGGGCGATTTACAACGGGCCGTATTTCGGTCACTCCTGCACCTTTTCGCATGGGATGAACGGCGTTCCACTCCTCTGGACCCTGTGCAGAGCCCTGCCTTGTAACATTTTGATAAAATCACGTTTTTAGCCATTCTCCCGTCGGTGGCCCTGGGAGGCGTACCTATTTTTTTGGCTTAAAGAGGGGCGATTTACAACGGGCCGTATTTCGGTCACTCCTGCACCTTTTCGCATGGGATGAACGGCGTTCCACTCCTCTGGACCCTGTGCAGAGCCCTGCCTTGTAACATTTTGATAAAATCACGTTTTTAGCCATTCTCCCGTCGGTGGCTCCTCTGGCTCTCTGCTCCCCCAGCCTGGGCTCCTCACCTCCTCACCTTGGGCCACAGCCCCCTGCTCACAGAGCCCCCTGCTCCTCTGGCTCTCTGCTCCCCCAGCCTGGGCTCCTCACCTTGGGCCACAGCCCCCTGCTCCTCTGGCTCTCTGCTCCCCCAGCCTGGGCTCCTCACCTTGGGCCACAGCCCCCTGCTCCTCTGGCTCTCTGCTCCCCCAGCCTGGGCTCCTCACCTTGGGCCACAGCCCCCTGCTCACAGAGCCCCCTGCTCCTCTGGCTCTCTGCTCCCCCAGCCTGGGCTCCTCACCTTGGGCCACAGCCCCCTGCTCCTCTGGCTCTCTGCTCCCCCAGCCTGGGCTCCTCACCTTGGGCCACAGCCCCCTGCTCCTCTGGCTCTCTGCTCCCCCAGCCTGGGCTCCTCACCTTGGGCCACAGCCCCCTGCTTCTCTGGCTCTCTGCTCCCACAGCCTGAGCTCCTCACCTTGGGCCACAGCCCCCTGCTCCTCTGGCTCTCTGCTCCCCCAGCCTGGGCTCCTCACCTTGGGCCACAGCCCCCTGCTCCTCTGGCTCTCTGCTCCCCCAGCCTGGGCTCCTCACCTTGGGCCACAGCCCCCTGCTCCTCTGGCTCTCTGCTCCCCCAGCCTGAGCTCCTCACCTTGGGCCACAGCCCCCTGCTCCTCCGGCTCTCTGCTCCCCCAGCCTGAGCTCCTCACCCCGGGCCCCTGTCACAGGGCTCCGGGACCCAGCACTTTTGCCAAAACACACATTAAATGCACAATTAAGCCCACGTTAGTGGGCTTATGGCTGCAGTTGCTTGACCCTTCCGCCCAGCTTTAAAATCTTCCGTGCCCCTGGTCACCAAAGCGGCCTTCTGCCCCTGGTCACCAAAGCGGCCTCGTGCCCCTGGTCACCAAAGCGGCCTCGTGCCCCTGGTCACC
>NW_026704216.1:30000-32736 GCF_958295425.1 Solea solea
GCATTTAATGTGTGTTTTGGCAAAAGTGCTGGGTCCCGGAGCCCTGTGACAGGGGCCCGGGGTGAGGAGCTCAGGCTGGGGGAGCAGAGAGCCGGAGGAGCAGGGGGCTGTGGCCCAAGGTGAGGAGCTCAGGCTGGGGGAGCAGAGAGCCAGAGGAGCAGGGGGCTGTGGCCCAAGGTGAGGAGCCCAGGCTGGGGGAGCAGAGAGCCAGAGGAGCAGGGGGCTGTGGCCCAAGGTGAGGAGCCCAGGCTGGGGGAGCAGAGAGCCAGAGGAGCAGGGGGCTGTGGCCCAAGGTGAGGAGCTCAGGCTGTGGGAGCAGAGAGCCAGAGAAGCAGGGGGCTGTGGCCCAAGGTGAGGAGCCCAGGCTGGGGGAGCAGAGAGCCAGAGGAGCAGGGGGCTGTGGCCCAAGGTGAGGAGCCCAGGCTGGGGGAGCAGAGAGCCAGAGGAGCAGGGGGCTGTGGCCCAAGGTGAGGAGCCCAGGCTGGGGGAGCAGAGAGCCAGAGGAGCAGGGGGCTCTGTGAGCAGGGGGCTGTGGCCCAAGGTGAGGAGCCCAGGCTGGGGGAGCAGAGAGCCAGAGGAGCAGGGGGCTGTGGCCCAAGGTGAGGAGCCCAGGCTGGGGGAGCAGAGAGCCAGAGGAGCAGGGGGCTGTGGCCCAAGGTGAGGAGCCCAGGCTGGGGGAGCAGAGAGCCAGAGGAGCAGGGGGCTCTGTGAGCAGGGGGCTGTGGCCCAAGGTGAGGAGCCCAGGCTGGGGGAGCAGAGAGCCAGAGGAGCCACCGACGGGAGAATGGCTAAAAACGTGATTTTATCAAAATGTTACAAGGCAGGGCTCTGCACAGGGTCCAGAGGAGTGGAACGCCGTTCATCCCATGCGAAAAGGTGCAGGAGTGACCGAAATACGGCCCGTTGTAAATCGCCCCTCTTTAAGCCAAAAAAATAGGTACGCCTCCCAGGGCCACCGACGGGAGAATGGCTAAAAACGTGATTTTATCAAAATGTTACAAGGCAGGGCTCTGCACAGGGTCCAGAGGAGTGGAACGCCGTTCATCCCATGCGAAAAGGTGCAGGAGTGACCGAAATACGGCCCGTTGTAAATCGCCCCTCTTTAAGCCAAAAAAATAGGTACGCCTCCCAGGGCCACCGACGGGAGAATGGCTAAAAACGTGATTTTATCAAAATGTTACAAGGCAGGGCTCTGCACAGGGTCCAGAGGAGTGGAACGCCGTTCATCCCATGCGAAAAGGTGCAGGAGTGACGGAGATACGGCCCGTTTTAAATCGCCCCTCTTTATGCCAAAAAAATAGGTACGCCTCCCAGGGCCACCCAGGGTGATGCTTTTATCAAAATGTCACAACGCAGGGCTCTGCGCAGGGGCCAGAGGAGTGGAACGCCGCTGGTTCCATGCGAAAAGGTGGAGAAATGACCGAGATATGACCCGTGGAAGTCGTCACAATTTACCCCGAAAATAGGCGCTCGCGCTCGGGCAGAGGTCGGCGCTCGGCCGGGGTCCCGAGAACCGGGGCGAATAGGGTTTTCCCACGGCCGAAAACCATAGGAAGCACGGGGAAAATTCGGGACCCGACGTCCCAGGGCCCTCGGCGGGGACCGGGGCAACGCGACACCGTTGGTTCCACCCGAAAAGGTGGAGAAATGACCGAGATACGGCCCGTCAAAAGTCGTCACAATTTACCCGAAAATAGGCGCTCGCGCTCGGCCCCGGTCCCGAGAACCGCGGCGGAGGTTTACCGGGATGCTGCGCAACATGGGCCAGAGAGCATGTTTGGTTCGAGTTTACCGGGATGCTGCGCAACATGGGCCAGAGAGCATGTTTGGCCGAGTTTACCGGGATGCTGCGCAACATGGGCCAGAGAGCATGTTTGGTCGAGTTTGTGTGGGTTGTGTGCGACACTCCCGGCACATACATAGGAACACGGCTTCCAAGTGAGCGCACTTTTTCGAAATTTCTTCTAAGTGCCGCTTTTTCGAACCGGGGCGAATTGGGTTTTTCGAGGGCCGAAAACCATAGGAAGCACGGGGAAAACTCAGGACCCGACGCCCCACGGCCCTCGGCGGGGACCGGGGCAACGCGACACCGTCGGTTCCACCCGAAAAGGTGGATAAATGACCGAGATACGGACCGTTGAAATCGACTCGGCGTATCCGAAAATAGGCGCTCGCGCTCGGACAGAGGTCGGCGCTCGGCCCGGTCCCGAGAACCGGCGCGCCTAGGGTTTTTCCACGGCCGAAAACCACAGGAAGCACGGGGAAATCTCAGGATCCCACGCCCCACGGCCCTCGGCGGGGACCGGGGCAACGCGACACCGTCGGTTCCACCCGAAAAGGTGGATAAATGACCGAGATACGGACCGTTGAAATCGACTCGGCGTATCCGAAAATAGGCGCTCGCGCTCGGACAGAGGTCGGCGCTCGGCCCGGTCCCGAGAACCGGCGCGCCTAGGGTTTTTCCACGGCCGAAAACCACAGGAAGCACGGGGAAAACTCAGGATCCCACGCCCCAGGGCCCTCGGCGGGGACCGGGGCAACGCGACACCGTTGGTTCCATCCGAAAAGGTGGAGAAATGACCGAGATACGGACCGTGGAAGTCGTCCCAACTTATCCGAAAATAGGCGCTCGCGCTCGGACAGAGGTCGGCGCTCGGCCCGGTCCCCGAGAACCGGGGCGACTCGGAAATTCTTCTAAGTGCCGACTTTTCGAAATTTCTTCTAAGTGCCAACTTT
>NW_026704217.1:0-115066 GCF_958295425.1 Solea solea
GCCGTTCGGTTGTGTTGTTTGTAATAATTCCTAAAGGCATTAAGCCAGGAGTCTGATTTTTCCGTATGTGTATCAGGGACTAAAGCTGATCCAGGGTGTCGAGTTTCAGACCCGTGCAACCTTTCGAAAGGTCAAAGGTCAGCCGTTCGATTGTGTTTTTTGTAATAATTCCTAAAGGCATTAAGCCAGGAGTCTGATTTTTCCGTATGTGTATCAGGGACTAAGGCTGATCCAGGGTGTCGAGTTTCAGACCCGTGCAACTTTTGGAAAGGTCAAAGGTCAGCCGTTCGGGTGTGTTTTTTGTAATAATTCCTAAAGGCATTGAGCCAGGAGTCTGATTTTTCCGTATGTGTATCTAGGGTGCCGAGTTTAAGACCCGTGCAACCTTTGGAAAGGTCAAAGGTCAGCCATTTGGGTGTGTTTTTTGTAATAATTCCTAAAGGCATTAAGCCAGGAGTCTGATTTTTCCGTATGTGTATCAGGGACTAAGGCTGATCGAGGGTATTTTAATCTTTTTTCTACTGTCCTATAATATGAAGTTAACATCTTATAAGGTATATTGATGTACCCTCAGTGTTTAAATTTATAATGATTTCACTGTTTGGATGTGTTTTTCTATTTGTGTCTGTTTTTGTGCGCATTCAGAAGGAATACGGCTGTTTTCGCAATTTTTTTCATTTTTCTACTCTCCCATAACATAAACCTCACAAATAAAGTTAAAATCTTATAAGATATAGTTATATACCTTCAGTGTTTGATTTTGCAATGATTTCACTGTTTGAATGTGTTTTTCTATTTTTGTCTGTTTTTGTGCGCATTCAGCTGGAATACGACTGTTTTCTGATTTTTTTTTATTTTTCTACTGTCCCATAACATAAACCTCAGAAATAAAGTTAACATCTTATAAGGTATATTGATGTACCCTCAGTGTTTAAATTTATAATGATTTCACTGTTTGGATGTGTTTTTCTATTTGTGTCTGTTTTTGTGCGCATTCAGAAGGAATACGGCTGTTTTCGCAATTTTTTTCATTTTTCTACTGTCCCATAACATAAACCTCACAAATAAAGTTAAAATCTTATAAGATATAGTTATATACCTTCAGTGTTTGATTTTGCAATGATTTCACTGTTTGAATGTGTTTTTCTATTTTTGTCTGTTTTTGTGCGCATTCAGCTGGAATACGACTGTTTTCTGATTTTTTTTTATTTTTCTACTGTCCCATAACATAAACCTCAGAAATAAAGTTAACATCTTATAAGATATTGTTATATACCTTCAGTGTTTGATTTTGCAATGATTTCACTGTTTGAATGTGTTTTTCTATTTTTGTCTGTTTTTGTGCGCATTCAGCTGGAATACGACTGTTTTCTAATTTTTTTTTCATTTTTCTACTGTCCCATAACATAAACCTCACAAATAAAGTTAACATCTTATAAGATATTCTTCGGTACCCTCAGTGTTTGATTTTGCAATGATTTCACTGTTTGGATGTGTTTTTCTATTTGTGTCTGTTTTTGTGAGCATTCAGTTGGAATAAGACTGTTTTCTGATTTTTTTTCATTTTCTAATGTCCCATAACATAAACCTCACAAATAAAGTTAACATCTTATAAGATATACTAATGTACCCTCGTCGTTCCGCTCGTCTTGGGACCCCAAACGACATATGAAATATTCACACTCCTGCGACCTGTAGAAATGTATTTCCTCCAAAACTTCCACTCTGGCCAAAGAGTCTAAGACTGTATAGAGTCTGACATGACCTGATTTTCAGTTTTTGGACAAAGGACTTTGGGCTTTTTTCCCCCTGGCCAAAAAAAACTGCCAAAAACACAGTCTGTAAAATTCAAACGTAAGAAAGGTGGGAAACTGTCTTTTCTTCAATAATTCCTAAAGGCAATGAGCCCGGATGCTGATTTCTCCGTATGTGTATCAGGGACTCCTGGCTGATCCAGGGTGCCGAGTTTCAGACCCGTGCAACCTTTGGAAAGGTCAAAGGTCAGCCGCTGTGGTGTGTTTTTTGTAATAATTCCTAAAGGCATTGAGTCAGGAGTCTGATTTTTCCGTATGTGTATCAGGGACTAAAGCTTATCCCGGTTGCCGAGTTTCAGACCTGTGCAACTTTCGGAAAAGGTCAATGGTTAGCCGTTCGGGTGTGTTTTTTGTAATAATTCCTAAAGGCATTAAGCCAGGAGTCTGATTTTTCTGTATGTGTATCAGGGACTAAGGCTAATCCAGGGTGGTGAGTTTCAGATCTGTGCAACCTTTGGAAAGGTCAAATGTCAGCCACTGTGGTGTATTTTTTGGAATAATTCCTAAAGGCATTGAGTCAGGAGTCTGATTTTTCCGTATGTGTATCAGGGACTAAAGCTTATCCCGGTTGCCGAGTTTCAGACCTGTGCAACTTTCGGAAAAGGTCAATGGTTAGCCGTTCGGGTGTGTTTTTTGTAATAATTCCTAAAGGCATTAAGCCAGGAGTCTGATTTTTCTGTATGTGTATCAGGGACTAAGGCTAATCCAGGGTGCCGAGTTTCAGACCCGTGCAACCTTTGGAAAGGTCAAAGGTCAGCCGTTCGGGTGTGTTTTTTGTAATAATTCCTAAAGGCATTGAGCCAGGAGTCTGATTTTTCCGTGTGTGTATAGGGACTAAGGCTGATCCAGGGTGCCGAGTTTCAGACCTGTGCAACCTTCGGAAAGGTCAATGGTCAGCCGTTCGGGTGTGTTTTTTGTAATAATTCATAAAGGCATCGAGCCAGGAGTCTGATTTTTCCGTATGTGTATCAGGGACTAAGGCTAATCTAGGGTGCCGAGTTTCAGACCTGTGTAACCTTCAGAAAGGTCAAAGGTCAGCCGTTTAGGTGTGTTTTTTGTAATAATTCCTAAAGGCATTAAGCCAGGAGTCTGATTTTTCCGTATGTGTATCAGGGACTAAGGCTGATCGAGGGTATTTTAATCTTTTTTCTACTGTCCTATAATATGAAGTTAACATCTTATAAGGTATATTGATGTACCCTCAGTGTTTGAATTTATAATGATTTCACTGTTTGGATGTGTTTTTCTATTTGTCTCTGTTTTTGTGTGCATTCAGCAGGGAAACGGCTGTTTTCTGATGTTTTTTCATTTTTTTTATTGTCCCATAACATAAACCTCACAAATAAAGTTAACATCTCATAAGATATAGTTATATACCTTCAGTGTTTGATTTTGCAATGATCTCACTGTTTGAATGTGTTTTTCTATTTTTGTCTGTTTTTGTGCGCATTCAGCTGGAATACGACTGTTTTCTGATTTTTTTCAAATTTCTACTGTCCCATAACATAAACCTCACAAATAAAGTTAACATCTCATAAGATATAGTTATATACCTTCAGTGTTTGATTTTGCAATGATCTCACTGTTTGAATGTGTTTTTCTATTTTTGTCTGTTTTTGTGCGCATTCAGCTGGAATACGACTGTTTTCTGATTTTTTTTCATTTTTCTACTGTCCCATAACATAAACCTCACAAATAAAGTTAAAATCTTATAAGATATAGTTATATACCTTCAGTGTTTGATTTTGCAATGATTTCACTGTTTGAATGTGTTTTTCTATTTTTGTCTGTTTTTGTGCGCATTCATCTGGAATACGACTGTTTTCTGATTTTTTTTCATTTTTCTACTGTCCCATAACATAAACCTCAGAAATAAAGTTAACATCTTATAAGATATTGTTATATACCTTCAGTGTTTGATTTTGCAATGATTTCACTGTTTGAATGTGTTTTTCTATTTTTGTCTGTTTTTGTGCGCATTCAGCTGGAATACGACTGTTTTCTGATTTTTTTTCATTTTTCTACTGTCCCATAACATAAACCTCACAAATAAAGTTAACATCTTATAAGATATACTAAGTACCCTCGTCGTTCCGCTCGTCTTGGGACCCCAAACGACATATGAAATATTCACACTCCTGCGACCTGTAGAAATGTAGTTCCTCCAAAACTTCCACTCTGGCCAAAGAGTCTAAGACTGTATAGAGTCTTCAGTTTTTGGACACAGGACTGTGGGCTTTTTTCCCCCGGGCCAAAAAAAACTGCCAAAAACACAGTCTGTAAAATTCAAATGTAAGAAAGGTGGGAAACTGTCTTTTCTTCAATAATTCCTAAAGGCAATGAGCCCGGATGCTGATTTCTCCGTATGTGTATCAGGGACTAAAGCTTATCCCGGTTGCCGAGTTTCAGACCTGTGCAACTTTCGGAAAAGGTCAATGGTTAGCCGTTCGGGTGTGTTTTTTGTAATAATTCCTAAAGGCATTAAGCCAGGAGTCTGATTTTTCTGTATGTGTATCAGGGACTAAGGCTTATCCAGGGTGCCGAGTTTCAGACCCGTGCAACCTTTGGAAAGGTCAAAGGTCAGCCGTTCGGGTGTGTTTTTTGTAATAATTCCTAAAGGCATTAAGCCAGGAGTCTGGCCAAAGAGTCTAAGACTGTATAGAGTCTGACATGACCTGATTTTCAGTTTTGGACACAGGACTTTGGGCTTTTTTCCCCCTGGCCAAAAAAAACTGCCAAAAACACAGTCTGTAAAATTCAAACGTAAGAAAGGTGGGAACTGTCTTTTCTTCAATAATTCCTAAAGGCAATGAGCCCGGATGCTGATTTCTCCGTATGTGTATCAGGGACTCCTGGCTGATCCAGGGTGCTGAGTTTCAGATCTGTGCAACCTTTGGAAAGGTGAAAGGTCAGCCACTGTGGTGTATTTTTTGTAAGGCATTGAGTCAGGAGTCTGATTTCGGGTGTGTTTTTTGTAATAATTCCTAAAGGCATTAAGCCAGGAGTCTGATTTTTCCGTATGTGTATCAGGGACTAAGGCTAATCCAGGGTGTCGAGTTTCAGACCCGTGCAACCTTTGGAAAGGTCAAAGGTCAACCGCTGTGGTGTGTTTTTTGTAATAATTCCTAAAGGCATTAAGCCAGGAGTCTGATTTTTCCGTATGTGTATCAGGGACTAAGGCTGATCGAGGGTATTTTAATCTTTTTTCTACTGTCCTATAATATGAAGTTAACATCTTATAAGGTATATTGATGTACCCTCAGTGTTTAAATTTATATTGATTTCACTGTTTGGATGTGTTTTTTCTATTTGTGTCTGTTTTTGTGCGCATTCAGCAGGGATACGGCTGTTTTCGCAATTTTTTTCATTTTTCTACTCTCCCATAACATAAACCTCACAAATAAAGTTAAAATCTTATAAGATATAGTTATATACCTTCAGTGTTTGATTTTGCAATGATTTCACTGTTTGGATGTGTTTTTCTATTTGTCTCTGTTTTTGTGTGCATTCAGCAGGGATACGGCTGTTTTCTGATTTTATTCATTTTTTTATTGTCCCATAACATAAACCTCACAAATAAAGTTAACATCTCATAAGATATAGTTATATACCTTCAGTGTTTGATTTTGCAATGATTTCACTGTTTGAATGTGTTTTTCTATTTTTGTCTGTTTTTGTGCGCATTCAGCTGGAATACGACTGTTTTCTGATTTTTTTTAATTTTTCTACTGTCCCATAACATAAACCTCACAAATAAAGTTAACATCTTATAAGATATACTAATGTACCTTCGTCGTTCCGCTCGTCTTGGGACCCCAAACGACATATGAAATATTCACACTCCTGCGACCTGTAGAAATGTCAGTCAGTCATCATCTACCGCTTTATCCTCAACCAGAGGGTCGCGGGGGTGCTGTGCCAATCTCAGCTACATCGGGCGATAGGCGGGGTACACCCTGGACAGTTCGCCAGTCCATCGCAGGGCCCTGTAGAAATGTAGTTCCTCCAAAACTTCCACTCTGGCCAAAGAGTCTAAGACTGTATAGAGTCTTCAGTTTTTGGACACAGGACTGTGGGCTTTTTTTCCCCCTGGCCAAAAAAAACTGCCAAAAACACAGTCTGTAAAATTCAAATGTAAGAAAGGTGGGAAACTGTCTTTTCTTCAATAATTCCTAAAGGCAATGAGCCCGGATGCTGATTTCTCCGTATGTGTATCAGGGACTCCTGGCTGATCCAGGGTGCCGAGTTTCAGACCCGTGCAACCTTTGGAAAGGTCAAAGGTCAGCCGCTGTGGTGTGTTTTTTGTAATAATTCCTAAAGGCATTGAGTCAGGAGTCTGATTTTTCCATATGTGTATCAGGGACTAAAGCTTATCCCGGTTGCCGAGTTTCAGACCTGTGCAACTTTCGGAAAAGGTCAATGGTCAGCCGTTCGGGTGTGTTTTTTGTAATAATTCCTAAAGGCATTTAGCCAGGAGTCTGATTTTTCTGTATGTGTATCAGGGACTAAGGCTAATCCAGGGTGCCGAGTTTCAGACCCGTGCAACCTTTGGAAAGGTCAAAGGTCAGCCGTTCGGGTGTGTTTTTTGTAATAATTCCTAAAGGCATTAAGCCAGGAGTCTAATTGTTCCGTATGTGTATCAGGGACTAAGGCTAATCCAGGGTGTCGAGTTTCAGACCCGTGCAACCTTTGGAAAGGTCAAAGGTCAGCCGCTGTGGTGTGTTTTTTGTAATAATTCCTAAAGGCATTAAGCCAGGAGTCTGATTTTTCCGTATGTGTATCAGGGACTAAGGCTGATCGAGGGTATTTTAATCTTTTTTCTACTGTCCTATAATATGAAGTTAACATCTTATAAGGTATATTGATGTACCCTCAGTGTTTAAATTTATAATGATTTCACTGTTTGGATGTGTTTTTCTATTTGTGTCTGTTTTTGTGCGCATTCAGCTGGAATACGACTGTTTTCTGATTTTTTTTCATTTTTCTACTGTCCCATAACATAAACCTCACAAATAAAGTTAAAATCTTATAAGATATAGTTATATACCTTCAGTGTTTGATTTTGCAATGATTTCACTGTTTGAATGTGTTTTTCTATTTTTGTCTGTTTTTGTGCGCATTCAGCTGGAATACGACTGTTTTCTGATTTTTTTTCATTTTTCTACTGTCCCATAACATAAACCTCAGAAATAAAGTTAACATCTTATAAGATATTGTTATATACCTTCAGTGTTTGATTTTGCAATGATTTCACTGTTTGAATGTGTTTTTCTATTTTTGTCTGTTTTTGTGCGCATTCAGCTGGAATACGACTGTTTTCTGATTTTTTTTCATTTTTCTACTGTCCCATAACATAAACCTCACAAATAAAGTTAACATCTTATAAGATATACTAAGTACCCTCGTCGTTCCGCTCGTCTTGGGACCCCAAACGACATATGAAATATTCACACTCCTGCGACCTGTAGAAATGTAGTTCCTCCAAAACTTCCACTCTGGCCAAAGAGTCTAAGACTGTATAGAGTCTTCAGTTTTTGGACACAGGACTGTGGGCTTTTTTCCCCCGGGCCAAAAAAAACTGCCAAAAACACAGTCTGTAAAATTCAAATGTAAGAAAGGTGGGAAACTGTCTTTTCTTCAATAATTCCTAAAGGCAATGAGCCCGGATGCTGATTTCTCCGTATGTGTATCAGGGACTAAAGCTTATCCCGGTTGCCGAGTTTCAGACCTGTGCAACTTTCGGAAAAGGTCAATGGTTAGCCGTTCGGGTGTGTTTTTTGTAATAATTCCTAAAGGCATTAAGCCAGGAGTCTGATTTTTCTGTATGTGTATCAGGGACTAAGGCTTATCCAGGGTGCCGAGTTTCAGACCCGTGCAACCTTTGGAAAGGTCAAAGGTCAGCCGTTCGGGTGTGTTTTTTGTAATAATTCCTAAAGGCATTAAGCCAGGAGTCTGGCCAAAGAGTCTAAGACTGTATAGAGTCTGACATGACCTGATTTTCAGTTTTGGACACAGGACTTTGGGCTTTTTTCCCCCTGGCCAAAAAAAACTGCCAAAAACACAGTCTGTAAAATTCAAACGTAAGAAAGGTGGGAAACTGTCTTTTCTTCAATAATTCCTAAAGGCAATGAGCCCGGATGCTGATTTCTCCGTATGTGTATCAGGGACTCCTGGCTGATCCAGGGTGCTGAGTTTCAGATCTGTGCAACCTTTGGAAAGGTGAAAGGTCAGCCACTGTGGTGTATTTTTTGTAAGGCATTGAGTCAGGAGTCTGATTTCGGGTGTGTTTTTTGTAATAATTCCTAAAGGCATTAAGCCAGGAGTCTGATTTTTCCGTATGTGTATCAGGGACTAAGGCTAATCCAGGGTGTCGAGTTTCAGACCCGTGCAACCTTTGGAAAGGTCAAAGGTCAACCGCTGTGGTGTGTTTTTTGTAATAATTCCTAAAGGCATTAAGCCAGGAGTCTGATTTTTCCGTATGTGTATCAGGGACTAAGGCTGATCGAGGGTATTTTAATCTTTTTTCTACTGTCCTATAATATGAAGTTAACATCTTATAAGGTATATTGATGTACCCTCAGTGTTTAAATTTATATTGATTTCACTGTTTGGATGTGTTTTTCTATTTGTGTCTGTTTTTGTGCGCATTCAGCAGGGATACGGCTGTTTTCGCAATTTTTTTCATTTTTCTACTCTCCCATAACATAAACCTCACAAATAAAGTTAAAATCTTATAAGATATAGTTATATACCTTCAGTGTTTGATTTTGCAATGATTTCACTGTTTGGATGTGTTTTTCTATTTGTCTCTGTTTTTGTGTGCATTCAGCAGGGATACGGCTGTTTTCTGATTTTATTCATTTTTTTATTGTCCCATAACATAAACCTCACAAATAAAGTTAACATCTCATAAGATATAGTTATATACCTTCAGTGTTTGATTTTGCAATGATTTCACTGTTTGAATGTGTTTTTCTATTTTTGTCTGTTTTTGTGCGCATTCAGCTGGAATACGACTGTTTTCTGATTTTTTTTAATTTTTCTACTGTCCCATAACATAAACCTCACAAATAAAGTTAACATCTTATAAGATATACTAATGTACCTTCGTCGTTCCGCTCGTCTTGGGACCCCAAACGACATATGAAATATTCACACTCCTGCGACCTGTAGAAATGTCAGTCAGTCATCATCTACCGCTTTATCCTCAACCAGAGGGTCGCGGGGGTGCTGTGCCAATCTCAGCTACATCGGGCGATAGGCGGGGTACACCCTGGACAGTTCGCCAGTCCATCGCAGGGCCCTGTAGAAATGTAGTTCCTCCAAAACTTCCACTCTGGCCAAAGAGTCTAAGACTGTATAGAGTCTTCAGTTTTTGGACACAGGACTGTGGGCTTTTTTTCCCCCTGGCCAAAAAAAACTGCCAAAAACACAGTCTGTAAAATTCAAATGTAAGAAAGGTGGGAAACTGTCTTTTCTTCAATAATTCCTAAAGGCAATGAGCCCGGATGCTGATTTCTCCGTATGTGTATCAGGGACTCCTGGCTGATCCAGGGTGCCGAGTTTCAGACCCGTGCAACCTTTGGAAAGGTCAAAGGTCAGCCGCTGTGGTGTGTTTTTTGTAATAATTCCTAAAGGCATTGAGTCAGGAGTCTGATTTTTCCATATGTGTATCAGGGACTAAAGCTTATCCCGGTTGCCGAGTTTCAGACCTGTGCAACTTTCGGAAAAGGTCAATGGTCAGCCGTTCGGGTGTGTTTTTTGTAATAATTCCTAAAGGCATTTAGCCAGGAGTCTGATTTTTCTGTATGTGTATCAGGGACTAAGGCTAATCCAGGGTGCCGAGTTTCAGACCCGTGCAACCTTTGGAAAGGTCAAAGGTCAGCCGTTCGGGTGTGTTTTTTGTAATAATTCCTAAAGGCATTAAGCCAGGAGTCTAATTGTTCCGTATGTGTATCAGGGACTAAGGCTAATCCAGGGTGTCGAGTTTCAGACCCGTGCAACCTTTGGAAAGGTCAAAGGTCAGCCGCTGTGGTGTGTTTTTTGTAATAATTCCTAAAGGCATTAAGCCAGGAGTCTGATTTTTCCGTATGTGTATCAGGGACTAAGGCTGATCGAGGGTATTTTAATCTTTTTTCTACTGTCCTATAATATGAAGTTAACATCTTATAAGGTATATTGATGTACCCTCAGTGTTTAAATTTATAATGATTTCACTGTTTGGATGTGTTTTTCTATTTGTGTCTGTTTTTGTGCGCATTCAGCAGGGATACGGCTGTTTTCGCAATTTTTTTCATTTTTCTACTGTCCCATAACATAAACCTCACAAATAAAGTTAGAATCTTATAAGATATAGTTATATACATTCAGTGTTTGATTTTGCAATGATTTCACTGTTTGAATGTGTTTTTCTATTTTTGTCTGTTTTTGTGCGCATTCAGCTGGAATGCGACTGTTTTCTGATTTTTTTTTCATTTTTCTACTGTCACATAACATAAACCTCACAAATAAATTTAACATCTTATAAGATATAGTTATATACCTTCAGTGTTTGATTTTTCAATGATTTCACTGTTTGAATGTGTTTTTCTATTTTTGTCTGTTTTTGTGTGCAGTAAGCTGGAATACGACTGTTTTCTGATTTTTTTTTCATTTTTCTACTGTCCCATAACATAAACCTCACAAATAAAGTTAACATCTTATAAGATATTCTTCGGTACCCTCACTGTTTGATTTTGCAATGATTTCACTGTTTGGATGTGTTTTTCTATTTGTGTCTGTTTTTGTGAGCATTCAGTTGGAATACGACTGTTTTCTGATTTTTTTTCATTTTCTACTGTCCCATAACATAAACCTCACAAATAAAGTTAACATCTTATAAGATATACTAATGTACCCTCGTCGTTCCGCTCGTCTTGGGACCCCAAACGACATATGAAATATTCACACTCCTGCGACCTGTAGAAATGTATTTCCTCCAAAACTTCCACTCTGGCCAAAGAGTCTAAGACTGTATAGAGTCTGACATGACCTGATTTTCAGTTTTTGGACAAAGGACTTTGGGCTTTTTTCCCCCTGGCCAAAAAAAACTGCCAATAACACAGTCTGTAAAATTGAAACGTAAGAAAGGTGGGAAACTGTCTTTTCTTCAATAATTCCTAAAGGCAATGAGCCCGAATGCTGATTTCTCCGTATGTGTCTCAGGGACTCCTGGCTGATCCAGGGTGCAGAGTTTCAGACCCGTGCAACCTTTGGAAAGGTCAAAGGTCAGCCGCTGTGGTGTGTTTTTTGTAATAATTCCTAAAGGCATTGAGTCAGGAGTCTGATTTTTCCGTATGTGTATCAGGGACTAAAGCTTATCCCGGTTGCCGAGTTTCAGACCTGTGCAACTTTCGGAAAAGGTCAATGGTCAGCCGTTCGGGTGTGTTTTTTGTAATAATTCCTAAAGGCATTTAGCCAGGAGTCTGATTTTTCTGTATGTGTATCAGGGACTAAGGCTAATCCAGGATGCCGAGTTTCAGACCCGTGCAACCTTTGGAAAGGTCAAAGGTCAGCCGTTCGGGTGTGTTTTTTGTAATAATTCCTAAAGGCATTAAGCCAGGAGTCTGATTGTCCGTATGTGTATCAGGGACTAAGGCTAATCCAGGGTGTCGAGTTTCAGACCCGTGCAACCTTTGGAAAGGTCAAAGGTCAGCCGTTCGGGTGTGTTTTTTGTAATAATTCCTAAAGTCATTGAGCCAGGAGTCTGATTTTTCCGTGTGTGTATCAGGGACTAAGGCTGATCTAGGGTGCCGAGTTTCAGACCTGTGCAACCTTCGGAAAGGTCAAAGTTCAGCCGTTCGGGTGTGTTTTTTGTAGAGCTGGGCATAGATTAATTTTTTTAATCTAGATTAATCTCACTGCAATCTTGGAGTTAATCTAGATTAATCTAGATCAAAATGGCTCATTTGAATTCTGATGAAGGCATTCAAAATATGTGTGCGCTACTTAAATAATGACCAGAAGTAAGTCCTTGAGAACGGGTTTCTCAGGCCAGCTGGTCCATTAGACCAGAAGCCCATCTCCTGTTTGGAAAATGCATCAAAAACTGCTTGATAAAGTTATTGGTAATGAAATATGAAATAATGTTCAGTAAAATGTATGTGTTTATGTAATTGTTTATTCAGATAAACACAAAATAACCAGTAGGCAATTTAACCAGTACAGGCAATTTGAACAACCCCCATTTCTGGGATAATATGACATTAATTGAACAACTGTAGGCCTACATGAGAGGTTACATAACGTAACGTTACCTAGGGCGAAAGAGTGAAGCTCCCAGCTGGCATCGATGAGGTGTACAGTAACACCAAGGTAGTTTTCATTGTTAACAGACGATCAATGATCCCCAGTCAGTGCCACACAAGTTGCCCCAGCCAACTTCTCCTCTTTCGCCGCTTTCTGTGCGGCGTGCTGTTCATTGATTCTCCGTACGATGGTTCGCCTCGCAGGAAGTTTATAAGATGGGTCACCTGTGGCCACCTGGAGAAGAAGCTCCAGCCCCTCATCTTCAACCACACTGATAGGCCGGCAGTTGAGGGCAATCCACTGAGCTAAAAGGCCCGTTAGTTTAGCTGACAGAGCTGTGCTGACGGGCTTGCCTCGGTTGCATTCAAACATTGTAGTCTGACGAACACGACTTTTCTCGGCTTCAGTGCTTGCTCCGGCACCTTTCACATCAGCAAAGGGATGCTTTGCGTTTAGGTGGTACTTCAGACTTGACGAACTTCTACAGTAAACTAACTCGGCGTTGCACAAAGTGCATACAACCCTAGTTTTATCGAGGTTTCCATTGGGAAGCTTCTTGAAAATAAATTTCCCCTGAAGCAACCCGGCGGGCTTCGCAGCAGCGTCCATGTCAGCTGACGTTTGATGCACACGGTTCGGACTCACGCGGCACGCCCCAGCCCCCACAGCGTAATTCGGCCAGGTATACATCCGCGCTCAGCCAGGTCAGAGCCTTCTGGGCCAGGTATACATCCGCGCTAACATATCAAAGTGAAATTCATAGCTTGCTCACTATGTGGACCCAGGTCCCAGACCCAACTTTGAGAATAGATTAACGGCGATAATTTTCTTATCGCACGATAAGAGTCTCGCGTTAACGCAGCACGTTAACGCCGTTAACGGCCCAGCACTAGTTTTTTGTAATAATTCCTAAAGGCATTAAGCCAGGAGTCTGATTTTTCCGTATGTGTATCAGGGACTAAGGCTGATCCAGGGTGTCGAGTTTCAGACCCGTGCAACCTTTGGAAAAGTCAAAGGTCAGCCGTTCGGGTGTGTTTTTTGTAATAATTCCTAAAGGCATTGAGCCAGGAGGCTGATTTTTCCGTGTGTGTATCAGGGACTAAGGCTGATCTAGGGTGCCGAGTTTCAGACCTGTGCAACCTTCGGAAAGGTCAAAGGTCAGCCGTTCGGGTGTGTTTTTTGTAATAATTCCTAAAGGCATTAAGCCAGAAGTCTGATTTTTCCGTATGTGTATCTAGGGTGCCGAGTTTAAGACCCATGCAACCTTTGGAAAGGTCAAAGGTCAGCCATTTGGGTGTGTTTTTTGTAATAATTCCTAAAGGCATTAAGCCAGGAGTCTGATTTTTCCGTATGTGTATCAGGGACTAAGGCTGATCGAGGGTATTTTAATCTTTTTTCTACTGTCCTATAATATGAAGTTAACATCTTATAAGGTATATTGATGTACCCTCAGTGTTTAAATTTATAATGATTTCACTGTTTGGATGTGTTTTTCTATTTGTGTCTGTTTTTGTGCGCATTCAGAAGGAATACGGCTGTTTTCACAATTTTTTTCATTTTTCTACAGTCCCATAACATAAACCTCACAAATAAAGTTAAAATCTTATAAGATATAGTTATATACCTTCAGTGTTTGATTTTGCAATGATTTCACTGTTTGAATGTGTTTTTCTATTTTTGTCTGTTTTTGTGCGCATTCAGCTGGAATACGACTGTTTTCTGATTTTTTTTCATTTTTCTACTGTCCCATAACATAAACCTCAGAAATAAAGTTAACATCTTATAAGATATTGTTATATACCTTCAGTGTTTGATTTTGCAATGATTTCACTGTTTGAATGTGTTTTTCTATTTTTGTCTGTTTTTGTGCGGATTCAGCTGGAATACGACTGTTTTCTGATTTTTTTTCATTTTTCTACTGTCCCATAACATAAACCTCACAAATAAAGTTAACATCTTATAAGATATTCTTCGGTACCCTCAGTGTTTGATTTTGCAATGATTTCACTGTTTGGATGTGTTTTTCTATTTGTGTCTGTTTTTGTGAGCATTCAGCTGTAATACGACTGTTTTCTGATTTTTTTTCATTTTCTACTGTCCCATTACATAAACCTCACAAATAAAGTTAACATCTTATAAGATATACTAATGTACCCTCGTCGTTCCGCTCGTCTTGGGACCCCAAACGACATATGAAATATTCACACTCCTGCGACCTGTAGAAATGTAGTTCCTCCGAAACTTCCACTCTGGCCAAAGAGTCTAAGACTGTATAGAGTCTGACATGACCTGATTTTCAGTTTTGGACACAGGACTTTGGGCTTTTTTCCCCCTGGCCAAAAAAAACTGCCAAAAACACAGTCTGTAAAATTCAAACGTAAGAAAGGTGGGAAACTGTCTTTTCTTCAATAATTCCTAAAGGCAATGAGCCCGGATGCTGATTTCTCCGTATGTGTATCAGGGACTCCTGGCTGATCCAGGGTGCTGAGTTTCAGATCTGTGCAACCTTTGGAAAGGTCAAAGGTCAGCCACTGTGGTGTATTTTTTGTAATAATTCCTAAAGGCATTGAGTCAGGAGTCTGATTTTTCCGTATGTGTATCAGGGACTAAAGCTTATCCCGGTTGCCGAGTTTCAGACCTGTGCAACTTTCGGAAAGGTCAATGGTCAGCCGTTCGGGTGTGTTTTTTGTAATAATTCCTAAAGGCATTTAGCCAGGAGTCTGATTTTTCTGTATGTGTATCAGGGACTAAGGCTAATCCAGGGTGCCGAGTTTCAGACCCGTGCAACCTTTGGAAAGGTCAAAGGTCAGCCGTTCGGGTGTGTTTTTTGTAATAATTCCTAAAGACATTAAGCCAGGAGTCTGATTTTTCCGTATGTGTATCAGGGACTAAGGCTAATCCAGGGTGTCGAGTTTCAGACCCGTGCAACCTTTGGAAAGGTCAAAGGTCAGCCGCTGTGGTGTGTTTTTTGTAATAATTCCTAAAGGCATTAAGCCAGGAGTCTGATTTTTCCGTATGTGTATCAGGGACTAAGGCTGATCGAGGGTATTTTAATCTTTTTTCTACTGTCCTATAATATGAAGTTAACATCTTATAAGGTATATTGATGTACCCTCAGTGTTTAAATTTATATTGATTTCACTGTTTGGATGTGTTTTTCTATTTGTGTCTGTTTTTGTGCGCATTCAGCAGGGATACGGCTGTTTTCGCAATTTTTTTCATTTTTCTACTGTCCCATAACATAAACCTCACAAATAAAGTTAAAATCTTATAAGACATAGTTATATACCTTCAGTGTTTGATTTTGCAATGATTTCACTGTTTGGATGTGTTTTTCTATTTGTGTCTGTTTTTGTGCGCATTCAGCAGGGATACGGCTGTTTTCGCAATTTTTTTCATTTTTCTACTCTCCCATAACATAAACCTCACAAATAAAGTTAAAATCTTATAAGATATAGTTATATACCTTCAGTGTTTGATTTTGCAATGATTTCACTGTTTGGATGTGTTTTTCTATTTGTCTCTGTTTTTGTGTGCATTCAGCAGGGATACGGCTGTTTTCTGATTTTATTCATTTTTTTATTGTCCCATAACATAAACCTCACAAATAAAGTTAACATCTCATAAGATATAGTTATATACCTTCAGTGTTTGATTTTGCAATGATTTCACTGTTTGAATGTGTTTTTCTATTTTTGTCTGTTTTTGTGCGCATTCAGCTGGAATACGACTGTTTTCTGATTTTTTTTCATTTTTCTACTGTCCCATAACATAAACCTCACAAATAAAGTTAACATCTTATAAGATATACTAATGTACCTTCGTCGTTCCGCTCGTCTTGGGACCCCAAACGACATATGAAATATTCACACTCCTGCGACCTGTAGAAATGTAGTTCCTCCAAAACTTCCACTCTGGCCAAAGAGTCTAAGACTGTATAGAGTCTTCAGTTTTTGGACACAGGACTTTGGGCTTTTTTCCCCCTGGCCAAAAAAAACTGCCAAAAACACAGTCTGTAAAATTCAAATGTAAGAAAGGTGGGAAACTGTCTTTTCTTCAATAATTCCTAAAGGCAATGAGCCCGGATGCTGATTTCTCCGTATGTGTATCAGGGACTCCTGGCTGATCCAGGGTGCCGAGTTTCAGACCCGTGCAACCTTTGGAAAGGTCAAAGGTCAGCCGCTGTGGTGTGTTTTTTGTAATAATTCCTAAAGGCATTGAGTCAGGAGTCTGATTTTTCCGTATGTGTATCAGGGACTAAAGCTTATCCCGGTTGCCGAGTTTCAGACCTGTGCAACTTTCGGAAAAGGTCAATGGTCAGCCGTTCGGGTGTGTTTTTTGTAATAATTCCTAAAGGCATTAAGCCAGGAGTCTGATTTTTCCGTATGTGTATCAGGGACTAAGGCTAATCCAGGGTGCCAAGTTTCAGACCCGTGCAAGCTTTGGAAAGGTCAAAGGTCAGCTGTTCGGGTGTGTTTTTTGTAATAATTCCTAAAGGCATTAAGCCAGGAGTCTGGCCAAAGAGTCTAAGACTGTATAGAGTCTGACATGACCTGATTTTCAGTTTTTGGACACAGGACTTTGGGCTTTTTTCCCCCTGGCCAAAAAAAACTGCCAAAAACACAGTCTGTAAAATTCAAACGTAAGAAAGGTGGGAAACTGTCTTTTCTTCAATAATTCCTAAAGGCAATGAGCCCGGATGCTGATTTCTCCGTATGTGTATCAGGGACTCCTGGCTGATCCAGGGTGCCGAGTTTCAGACCCGTGCAACCTTTGGAAAGGTCAAAGGTCAGCCGCTGTGGTGTGTTTTTTGTAATAATTCCTAAAGGCATTGAGTCAGGAGTCTGATTTTTCCCTATGTGTATCAGGGACTAAAGCTTATCCCGGTTGCCGAGTTTCAGACCTGTGCAACTTTCGGAAAAGGTCAATGGTCAGCCGTTCGGGTGTGTTTTTTGTAATAATTCCTAAAGGCATTAAGCCAGGAGTCTGATTTTTCCGTATGTGTATCAGGGACTAAGGCTGATCCAGGGTGCCGAGTTTCAGACCTGTGCAACCTTCGGAAAGGTCAATGGTCAGCCATTCGGGTGTGTTTTTTGTAATAATTCCTAAAGGCATTGAGCCAGGAGTCTGATTTTTCCGTATGTGTATCAGGGACTAAGGCTAATCTAGGGTGCCGAGTTTCAGACCTGTGTAACCTTCGGAAAGGTCAAAGGTCAGCCGTTTAGGTGTGTTTTTTGTAATAATTCCTAAAGGCATTAAGCCAGGAGTCTGATTTTTCCGTATGTGTATCAGGGACTAAGGCTGATCGAGGGTATTTTAATCTTTTTTCTACTGTCCTATAATATGAAGTTAACATCTTATAAGGTATATTGATGTACCCTCAGTGTTTGAATTTATAATGATTTTACTGTTTGGATGTGTTTTTCTATTTGTGTCTGTTTTTGTGCGCATTCAGCAGGGATACGGCTGTTTTCGCAATTTTTTTCATTTTTCTACTGTCCCATAACATAAACCTCACAAATAAAGTTAAAATCTTATAAGATATAGTTATATACCTTCAGTGTTTGATTTTGCAATGATTTCACTGTTTGGATGTGTTTTTCTATTTGTCTCTGTTTTTGTGTGCATTCAGCAGGGATACGGCTGTTTTCTGATTTTTTTTCATTTTTCTACTGTCCCATAACATAAACCTCACGAATAAATTTAACATCTTATAAGATATAGTTATATACCTTCAGTGTTTGATTTTGCAATGATTTCACTGTTTGAATGTGTTTTTCTATTTTTGTCTGTTTTTGTTTGCAGTATGCTGGAATACGACTGTTTTCTGATTTTTTTTTCATTTTTCTACTGTCCCATAACATAAACCTCACAAATAAATTTAACATCTTATAAGATATAGTTATATACCTTCAGTGTTTGATTTTGCAATGATTTCACTGTTTGAATGTGTTTTTCTATTTTTGTCTGTTTTTGTTTGCAGTATGCTGGAATACGACTGTTTTCTGATTTTTTTTTCATTTTTCTACTGTCCCATAACATAAACCTCACAAATAAAGTTAACATCTTATAAGATATTCTTCGGTACCCTCAGTGTTTGATTTTGCAATAGTTTCACTGTTTGGATGTGTTTTTCTATTTGTGTCTGTTTTTGTGCGCATTCAGCTGGAATACGACTGTTTTCTGATTTTTTTTCATTTTCTACTGTCCCATAACATAAACCTCACAAATAAAGTTAACATCTTATAAGATATACTAATGTACCCTCGTCGTTCCGCTCGTCTTGGGACCCCAAACGACATATGAAATATTCACACTCCTGCGACCTGTAGAAATGTAGTTCCTCCAAAACTTCCACTCTGGCCAAAGAGTCTAAGACTGTATAGAGTCTGACATGACCTGATTTTCAGTTTTTGGACACAGGACTTTGGGCTTTTTTCCCCCTGGCCAAAAAAAACTGCCAAAAACACAGTCTGTAAAATTCAAACGTAAGAAAGGTGGGAAACTGTCTTTTCTTCAATAATTCCTAAAGGCAATGAGCCCGGATGCTGATTTCTCCGTATGTGTATCAGGGACTCCTGGCTGATCCAGGGTGCCGAGTTTCAGACCCGTGCAACCTTTGGAAAGGTCAAAGGTCAGCCGCTGTGGTGTGTTTTTTGTAATAATTCCTAAAGGCATTGAGCCAGGAGTGCGATTTTTCCGTGTGTGTATAGGGACTAAGGCTGATCCAGGGTGCCGAGTTTCAGACCTGTGCAACCTTCGGAAAGGTCAATGGTCAGCCGTTCGGGTGTGTTTTTTGTAATAATTCATAAAGGCATCGAGCCAGGAGTCTGATTTTTCCGTATGTGTATCAGGGACTAAGGCTAATCTAGGGTGCCGAGTTTCAGACCTGTGTAACCTTCGGAAAGGTCAAAGGTCAGCCATTCCGGTGTGTTTTTTGTAATAATTCCTAAAGGCATTGAGCCAGGAGTCTGATTTTTCCGTATGTGTATCAGGGACTAAGGCTAATCTAGGGTGCCGAGTTTCAGACCTGTGTAACCTTCGGAAAGGTCAAAGGTCAGCCGTTTAGATTCAAGATTCAAGATTCAAGATTCAAGATTTCTTCATTGTCATACTAACACACATTAGACATGAGGTCAGAACGAAAATCAGTCTCTCCAGAACCCGGTCGGCCCAGCAATAAGAAGAATAAGAAAATAAGAAATAAGAACCAACAGTTTAACTTAACAAAATATAAATTAAAAGAGATCAAAACTTTAAACCTCTGGAGGTAAGGTGCTGTGCAAAAAAGAATTTGGTGCAAGGGTGTGTACGGTACTGGGGGCATGTGCAAAGTACAGTACGTGGGGGGTGGGGGCAGCAGGGCTATGGGGTTACAGAGAGTTAAGGAGTCTGACAGCTCCAGGGAAGAAGCTGTTCCTCAGTCTCGTAGTGCTGCTCTTGATGCTCCGTAGCCTCCTGCCTGAGGGGAGGGGGGTGAACAGTGTGTGTGCCGGGTGAGTGGGATCTCTCATGATGCAGGTAGCCCTTTTCCTGCATCTGGAGGTGAAGATGTCCGTGATGGTGGGGAGGCTGCTGCCCACGGTTCTCTGTGCAGCTTTCACCACTCTGCTGCAGAGCAGCTGCCGTGCCACACAGTGATGCAGGAGCACAGGACACTCTCCACTACACATCTGTAGAAGGTGATAAGGGCTGACCTTCCTAGTCCAGCGCGTCTCAGCCTCCTGAGGAAGTAGAGGCGCTGGTGTGCCTTCCGGACCAGGCTGGAAGTGTTGCTGCTCCAGGTGAGGTCGTCCTTGAGATGCACGCCCAGGTACCTGAAGCTGGAGACCACTTCCACCGCTGTTCCTCCGATGTGCAGGGGAGAATGGGGGGGATGTCTGCTCTGATGTTTAGGTGTGTTTTTTGTAATAATTCCTAAAGGCATTAAGCCAGGAGTCTGATTTTTCCGTATGTGTATCAGGGACTAAGGCTGATCGAGGGTATTTCAATCTTTTTTCTACTGTCCTATAATATGAAGTTAACATCTTATAAGGTATATTGATGTACCCTCAGTGTTTGAATTTATAATGATTTCACTGTTTGGATGTGTTTTTCTATTTGTCTCTGTTTTTGTGTGCATTCAGCAGGGATACGGCTGTTTTCTGATGTTTTTTCATTTTTTTATTGTCCCATAACATAAACCTCACAAATAAAGTTAACATCTCATAAGATATAGTTATATACCTTCAGTGTTTGATTTTGCAATGATTTCACTGTTTGAATGTGTTTTTCTATTTTTGTCTGTTTTTGTGCGCATTCAGCTGGAATACGACTGTTTTCTGATTTTTTTTCATTTTTCTACTGTCCCATAACATAAACCTCACAAATAAAGTTAACATCTTATAAGATATACTAATGTACCCTCGTCGTTCCGCTCGTCTTGGGACCCCAAACGACATATGAAATATTCACACTCCTGCGACCTGTAGAAATGTAGTTCCTCCAAAACTTCCACTCTGGCCAAAGAGTCTAAGACTGTATAGAGTCTTCAGTTTTTGGACACAGGACTGTGGGCTTTTTTCCCCCTGGCCAAAAAAAACTGCCAAAAACACAGTCTGTAAAATTCAAATGTAAGAAACGTGGGAAACTGTCTTTTCTTCAATAATTCCTAAAGGCAATGAGCCCGGATGCTGATTTCTCCGTATGTGTATCAGGGACTCCTGGCTGATCCAGGGTGCTGAGTTTCAGACCCGTGCAACCTTTGGAAAGGTCAAAGGTCAGCCGCTGTGGTGTGTTTTTTTGTAATAATTCCTAAAGGCATTAAGCCAGGAGTCTGATTTTTCCGTATGTGTATCAGGGACTAAGGCTGATCGAGGGTATTTTAATCTTTTTTCTACCGTCCTATAATATGAAGTTAACATCTTATAAGGTATATTGATGTACCCTCAGTGTTTGATTTTGCAATGATTTCACTGTTTGGATGTGTTTTTCTATTTGTCTCTGTTTTTGTGCGCATTCAGCATGGATACGGCTGTTTTCGCAATTTTTTTCATTTTTCTACTGTCCCATAACATAAACCTCACAAATAAAGTTAACATCTCATAAGATATAGTTATATACCTTCAGTGTTTGATTTTGCAATGATTTCACTGTTTGGATGTGTTTTTCTATTTGTCTCTGTTTTTGTGCGCATTCAGCAGGGATACGGCTGTTTTCAGATTTTTTTCATTTTTCTACTGTCCCATAACATAAACCTCACAAAGGGTGATTTAGATTTCTCTTTTGTTTATTCACTGCATTTTGTTGATTGATGATTGATTCATTTTTTTCACAACTGCCTAAAACCTTTGCACAGTACTGTGGACAGTAGAAAAAAATCCGAAACAGCCTTATCTCGGCTGGATGCGCACACAAACAGACACCAATAGAAAAACACATCCCAACAGTGAAATCATTGCAAAATCAAACACTGAGGGTACAGAAGTATATCTTATATGATGTTAACTTCATTAGTGAGGTTTATATTATGGGACAGTAGAAAAAAGAAAAAAATCCGAAAACAGCCTAACCTCAGCTGAATACGTCCAGTGAAAGTTAAATCATAAAGTACTGATAAAAAATAAGGATTTTATACTTCATCAAAAAATGTTACCCTATTGTTTGTTGCAAAAAGTGAACTTTGACCCTATATTCCTCCAAAACGTATACAGTAAAAGTACTCCATACTACTAGTATATGAAGTATAAGTGGTACTGAGTTCAGTGAAAGTGAAATCATACACTACTAATACAAATTATGGATTTTAAACTTCATCAAAAACGGATGATCACACAGGTCATACAAAACATCTAGCTTATGTTTGATTTGATGTAATTATTTTACATGTAATCACTATAATATGATAGGGTTAGGGTTAGTTTTGATAAATTATTTAACCTTTTTCTTTTTCAGTACATTGTGACTGATGTTGATGAGGTCGAGGTCTTCAGCGTCTGAGGCTGTGTCTTTGACAGTCAGGATGAATTGAGCCCCAAACAAAGTGAAACATTGTGTTTACCTGTAATTGCACCTGTGTAAACAAAACCAGACTTTTGTTTGGGTTCACGTAGAGGGCAAGTCTTTGAAGTCCCTCAAGATGCCTGTTTCTTTTTTTTACTCAAAGGAGTGAATGTGTGTATGAGCCTCTTTGTAGGTGTAGGTGCCTGTGTATCATGTCGATTTGAACTTGATGTGAGAACAAGAAGTGCCTGGAGTCGCACATACACACAGACACACAGACACAGACACACACACACACATTTATTCCTAAACCCACATTCACACCATACTATGATATCCCTAAAATACACCCACATCATTTTAGCTTCAGATATTGATTGAATAGTGTGTTATATGATAATGAAAAATGTTGATATTCCCTGACAGTGGAAAATAACTTCACCTTCACCAAATTTGAAGCAATTTGGTGTAAGATATCCTCAAAAAAAAATCCAAACGCACAAAGAATGCAGAGGATTAATCTGTTATGTTTTTATTACAAAAAATCTTGGAAGCGAACATTTCTGCCATGCATGTGTGGTGAAACAAAGGGGCAGTTTATTTCAACTACTACTGTAGCTTTAAGATAATTATCGACCATCGTCACACTCCAACGCAACGTAGTTCCCCACCACAGCAGCAGCGGATTAATATCCAAAACGTGAACAGGTTAGTGTCTGCTCAGCAGGTGGATGAACATGTAATGGAGTTGCAGCATCAGTCGCTGACCAAGGAATTACTGGGGAAGTTGGTGGTAGAGGGAGGCTATTGACATGTCACAGGAAGATGCTCAAAAATGTAGAGGTAAGTGAAATTTTACATTATTATAATGAGCTAAACAGCAGGCCATTGCTAAAATGTGTTCGTTAATTACAGTAACTACGTCTTTTCACTACATACATACACATGCATTTAAACACACACGCATTAATCGAAATATAGTTAATACTAATATATGCACATGTAAATGTTCCATGCTCTTTTTTTTCTTTTTCGCTTTGCTGTTTTTTTTCGAAAGTTTAGTGTTTAAATGCAGTCAGTATCCTATCTCTGAGATGGTGTTGTCTGCGACGTTACACGGGAGCCAGACTTGCTGTCTGAACAGTTCCACTGTGAGAACCGATGTCCTCTCACCCGAACCCGCAGCTGCAAAGCTCCCGTTTTCGGGGAACCGCTTGCTGTGTTTCGGCTGCGTCTTCGGTTGTGAGGACTGTGGGTCACATTGCTGATCTGTTCAGAGAGCTTCGCTGGTGCTGCTGCTGCACTGTCCTGTCTATTTAACAAGTAGGCTATACACTAAATCTATCCCTCTATTCTTAAAAATTAGGTCCACTCTGAATGTTGATACAGTGTGGGTGTTGTAATTATTTTTTTTTTTTTATGACAGTCTTTTCCATTCTTACAACGCACAGTTAACGTGACTGGATTCTGCTTCATCCGGGGAAAGAGGCTGACCCTCAGGCTTTGGACACCTACAGTATTTAGTTGATGACAAACTGTTTCCTTAACCCTCAGGCTTCATTATGATTCATTTCCACTGTGTTAGTGCATATGGCACACTTTCTTGTAAGAAGGTCTCTTGGCAAATTGGAATTCAAATGAAAACATTTTATTAATAGATCAATAGAACACTGAACATTGTTTTCACCATACACTTGAGTATATGGCAGGAATGTTCACTCCCAAGAATTGTTGTCATAAAAGATTAATACTTTTGTCCTGCATCAGTCCTCCTCAAAACCACCAAATATTCAATCATTTCCATATTACAAATGTCCTCTTTTCAAATTAAGAGGGGAGGGAGTACATGTTTTAGCTGATGCTACACAAAACTAACAATGCTTCAAAGTTAATATTGTGGGTAATCTTTGACATATTCAAGACTGATTAAAAAAAAATCTCCCAGCCACCCAACATTTGTCATATCTGTTGCCAGTACAACCCATGAAATGCTCATTTGTACTTGTCAGGAAGTCACTGCAGCTCTGACCTTGTAACCTAAATATGTTTCTGCTTCAAAATCACTTTGTTTCATACATGAGGCTAATGTCTGGCAGATTATACCAATCTTAGCCAATCTTCATCACTAAGTTTTATGTTAAATCCTGATTCCCATCTTTTTTTTAATGTATTTTGTAGCATTTTTTTTTATATAGTCCCAATATAATTCTAATTGTGGTTTCTTTGTATGCGTTGATTATGATGATCTGGATCACACTATTCACTTCTCAGGAGGGGTCCATCCTGATCTCTTTCATATAGTAGTCTCTAAGTGGCAGGAATCCACAGAATTCATGATTGATTATCTAAATCCTTTTTTTCTGTCATATTTTGGAAACTCTCAAGCTGTCCATCTTTCACCAAAACACACCATGCTGTGATTCCCTTGGTTGTCCACTGTTTAAATCCTATATCGTACCTAGTCGGTGTAAAATTGCTATCATATTCAATAAATTAGTGTCTTTCTGTATCTTATATTTTTTTATTATGCTGAACCATATTTTGTATGTGAACATCGTGATTGTGTCTATTTGGTTTTGAATCTTCTTGTATGTTTCTTTATCCCCAATTATATTCTGTACTGGGTTTTCTCCAAACTCTTTTTCTATTTCATTTCACTGTGTCTGGTTTGCACCAACCTACAATATATCTCAATTGGGCCGCATGGTAGTATTCCTTTAATTTTGGAAGTCTCATCCCTCCTTCTTCTTTTGGCAGCTGGAGAGTTTCCAGTCTTATCGTGGGTCTTTTGCCACCCCAACTAAACTTTGATATCATTTTATTCCAGCTCATAAATTGGGGCTTGGGGGACCTCTACTGGTAGGGCTTGGAATAGGTATAAGGGTCAGGGTCAGCGAGTTGGCAGCACCCCGCTTTACCCGCAGGCTGTAGCAGAGAGCCCCCCTTACAGCAACAACTTTGGCAACAACTTATTTTAAAATAAATATATATAAATATATATATATATATATATATTATAAAATCACGACAAACCCACACCATAACCCCCCAAACATTTATGACCTTCCCCAAAGTTTCATCTTGGAATGCCCATGGCATCCAATCAAATTCTCTTAGAGCCCAACAAATTAAATTCTTGTTGAAAACTGACTTTGACATATTATGTTGTCAAGAACTGAGACTGAACACAAGTAAAGAGTAACGGTATCCAGCATGTGGAACAAAGGTCTAAGTGTAATTTCTATTGGCGAAAGTAAAGCTGATGGTGGGATCTTTTTTCTAAAACTGGTGATGTCACTATTATTCGTAAAACGAATGATTTCCTAATTTAATTCCTTGTAGATTGCTCATGTTGGATTGTTTTTACCGAGGAGAAAAAATACGAACGATACACGTGTACACCTCTCATGAGAGAACAAACATTTTTCAACTTTTTAAAAGACTTAAAGAACCCCTATTGGTCGGATACAAAATAATTTTATGTGGCGACTTTAACACTGTCATCGATGTAAACGACAGAGTGAGCTCTAAAGTCTTGAAACTCAGCTCTGATGGTAATCGCTTGACTCAATTCAATTCTTATGTAGACTAATTGTGATCTTAACAAGTCCTGGCAAATTAAAGTAGGCACAAGCACCATGACGTCCAATCTGAAGCAGCATCCTGCAATTTGTCTTCTTATGTCATCACTTTTTTTCAAAGGATGTATGTTACAGTATTTTAAATAAAATACACATAATGGAAATATATTGGTACAAAATCTGAAGGAATTTTTCATCATCTCCAGAAAAGAGCATATTTCGTATTTTAAATATGTATTTTTTTTAATACATGTATCAGAAATACTTCCCATCCCTGCTTAGAGACATTACGTGAAGGTTGAAAATTGTGTTGCTTTAAATAAAACCCATAACATGAGAATGTGCTTAAATTGAAGCACAATATATAATGATTATGTATAGAAAATGCACTCTGATTTTCGCAGTTGAAGCACAAGAATCTGGATCTTTACAAAACAAATGTTATCTATCCGCAATTCCTATACTCCTATTCCAAATATGTTTGTGATTTAAACAGCATTTGTCTAGTGTAACATTAGTGATACTTTTGCAGTAGTATATTTATTGTGAGACACAATTATACATTTTTCCCAAATCTGTCCATGCCTCATCCATCTCTTCCTCTCCCTTCTTGTCTTCCTCCTCAGCACATGGAGAAGATCTCCATGCTGGCTTTCCATCCAGTTAAGATGCACAGCTGCTATGAGAAGGTGGTGAACCTGAGCCTTGAGGGTCTGCAGCAACAGTTTGACGTGAGCAGCCCGTCAGTGTTTGTCCAAAGGGCCCAGATCCCCATGAGAGAGGTGAAACCTCAACTACTGACTAACCAGTCTGATATAGGTTATTGGTTAACTGGTTAACACAATGGGAAGTTTCTATGAGAGCTAATCATTTTATTGACACTCATTATATTGCTTGATCATTTTCCTACACTGTAGCTCCTGTTTGACTAGAGTTTGTCAAATAGTTGAATGATGAGGTTCTGACTGTGGCATTGATCAAGGACACAGTAGAACTAAAGGCGAACATCTTTTGGCGGTTTGATAACTCAGTGGACAGTTAAACAGTTAAACATGCCACAATACAGACTGTGGACCTGGGTCCACATGTGATAAATAACATTATCACATTATTTCATGGGATATTCCTATATGAGTCAGTTTGTCTGGTGTAACATGCATGTATGTCACAAAGTTAGGTACAAAACTACAAATTGTGTTTTACTAGATGTTTGAGCAGATCCTTCATCAGAGTCTCGAGTCTCAGGGTACAGAGGAGCTGTGTAAGATCATCCAGCACTGCCAGGACAGAGTCATTAAGGTAATACACAAAGAAAACAGGCTTGTGCATCAAATTATTGCATCACATCTACATTAATATCTAATAATATTACACCTGGCATACTCCAGCCCTGGGAGTGAAACTTTTGGTCTGGCCTTGTTTTAGTGTTAAGGAAAATTCAGGTTCAACTTTATCAATTTATTAATTTTTGAGCAAGAGTCCAGGATACCGGGCAATTGCCCAGCTTAATCCCTTCTGTGCATCTTCCTCTGATATTTTCAAGCCTCAACTTGCCAGCTCCATGTTTATTTTTATTATATCAGAAAGTATGAGTGTGTGGATGAGCTAACTCATGCTTTTGAAGCATGATGATGGTCGCCACAGCGGTCGTCTTCCAGATAGAGATTAGATAGAAAATAAAAACTCCAAACTCAAGGAATAAACACTTGACTTTTGCGAGAACAGGTGAACGTCACATAGTGTACCCTGAGACATTATTGCTCTGGACCATAATCAAGTGGACTGATAAGAGATTACCGGCATCTTGTGAAATGTGCCAGTACACAAATAAAAGTGCCGTTTCTGTGTACTGGACAGTACCGGGCCACTTCTAGTTAATAATTGTACTGTAGTGACAGTGATGGTATTTTATGTACACTTAATGTCTCTTATGTGATGTTATTCTTTAACAAACAAGTGCACAATAAAAATTCACTGGGAATTCTAAACAGCACATTGCAATTTATTCAATTATTATCGGAGTATTGATCAGTAATACAGTGAAAATGAGAGGAAATGTTTAAGGTGTGCGCCCCTAAATGTTCTGCTTGCTCTCCTAAAACATTCAGTTATAGGGGGGGCTACTGTGCTCCTAGTAAAAAGTTAGTCTGGTGCCCTGCATACATTGTTCTAAAGGGTTTATGGTCTTAGTTCCTCTTCAGTAGAGCTGCATGTCCACAATGTAAATTTAATTTTACATTTAAATGCAGAGCTGTCAGTGTGTGATTGACAGCTCTGCATTTCATGTTTGCAAAGTTGCAGTTATAGGTGGATTTGTAGTGGACAAGCTATCAGTATCCATCCCTTCTCTTATAACTATGGTTGTTTCTGGTTTCAAAAACTAACATGGTGTTGCCCAAAATACTAAACTCCTACATTTAAACAGGGGAGTCTAGTGGCAACCCAAATAGTTGACACATCCCAACCTTATGAGAACCTGCCTCTCAAAATGGGTTATGGATTCATATTTTATCTCTGACAAATGGAATGTGAACTATGATGAGGAAGGCATGACAATATTATAGCTATATCATGACATGAGACAAGATATGATCTTAGAATTTTGATATTGTCATATCGTGATCGGGTATTTGTGATGAATTTTCCTGGTTTGAGAATTTTGGAGAAAATCAAGCTCAAAAGTCAAGATTTTGACAATTATTTTGCAACAATTTGTGACTTTGCACTGCCCTCTAGTGGCCTAATATGATTTCACATGAAATATGTCACCTGCTTTGCATGCTACAGCTCCTTATTTTTCCAGTGATCCCCTATATGTCCATATCTACTTTGGACTATAGGAGAAAGTCCATCTCAAATATGAATGCTGACTGAATTCTATTGCAACCATTCCTGAATTTGCACTTCTCCCTACTGGCCGAAACGTGCATTTTTTTTAAGGTGGAATCGAAACTTAATGAAAATCGGAAGCGAATGCTGAAGGTGGCCCTACAGCATCATCATGTCATTGTTCCCAATAGAATGAGTGCGCGAGTTTTTGTTTTTTTATGTTAATATAATGTCAATGTATTAATGATATAAATATAATGATGGTGATGATAACAATAATAATATTTACAGCGATAATAATAATAATATTAATAATAATGATATGATTACAACAATAATGTGTGCTGTGAAAGCAACATTTGTTGAAAAAAACAGTGTAGAAATATTTTTTTGAAGTTTGATTATGACAAATAACCATACAGTTAACTGAACAAATGAAATGTACATCTTATAAGATATACTTCTGTACTCCCAGTGTTTGATTTTGCAATGATTTCACGGATGTGTTTTTCTATTGGTGTCTGTTTGTAAGCGCATTCTGCTGAGATATGGCTGTTTCCGGATTTTTTAAAATTTTTCTGCTGTCCCATAATATAAACCTCACTAATGAAGTTCACATCTTAAAAGATTTAGTTCTGTACACTCACTGTTTGATTTTGCAAAGATTTAACTGTTGGGATGTGTTTTTCTATTGGTGTCTGTTTGTGTGCGCATTCAGCTGAGATAAGGCTGTTTCCGGATTTTTTTCATTTTTCTGCTGTCCCATAACATAAACCTCACAAATGAAGTTAAGAACTTAAAATATTTAGTTCTGTACCCTCAGTGTTTGATTTTGCAAAGATTTCACTGTTGGGATGTGTTTTTCTATTGGTGTCTGTTTGTGTGCGCATTCAGCTGAGATAAGGCTGTTTCCGGATTTTTTTCATTTTTCTACTTTCCCATAATATAAACCTAACAAATGAACTTAACATATTATAAGATATACTTCTTTACCCTCAGTGTTTAATTTTGCAAAGATTTCACTGTTTGGATGTGTTTTTCTATTGAAGTCTGTTTGTGTGCGCATTCAGCTGAGATAAGGCTGTTTCCGGATTTTTTTAATTTTTCTGCTGTCCCATAACATAAACCTCACAAATGAAGTTAACATCTTAAAAGATTTAGTTCTGTACCCTCAGTGTTTGATTTTGCAATGATTTCACTGTTGGGATGTGTTTTTCTATTGGTGTCTGTTTGTGTGCGCATTCAGCTGAGATAAGCTGTTTCCGGATTTTTTTCATTTTTCTACTTTCCCATAATATAAACCTAACAAATGAACTTAACATCTTATAAGATATACTTCTTTACCCTCAGTGTTTAATTTTGCAAAGATTTCACTGTTTGGATGTGTTTTTCTATTGAAGTCTGTTTGTGTGCGCATTCAGCTGAGATAAGGCTGTTTCCGGATTTTTTTAATTTTTCTGCTGTCCCATAACATAAACCTCACAAATGAAGTTAACATCTTAAAATATTTAGTTCTGTACCCTCAGTGTTTGATTTTGCAATGGTTTCACTGTTGGGATGTGTTTTTCTACAAGTGTCTGTTTGTGTGCGCATTCAGCTGAGATAAGGCTGTTTACGGATTTTTTTAATTTTTCTGCTGTCCCATAACATAAACCTCACAAATGAAGTTAACATCTTAAAAGATTTAGTTCTGTACACTCACTGTTTGATTTTGCATTGATTTCACTGTTTGGATGTGTTTTTCTATTGGTGTCTGTTTGTGTGCGCATACAGCTGAGATAAGGCTGTTTTCGGATTTTTTTCATTTTTCTACTTTCCCATAATATAAACCTAACAAATGAACTTAACATCTTATAAGATATACTTCTTTACCCTCAGTGTTTAATTTTGCAAAGATTTCACTGTTTGGATGTGTTTTTCTACAAGTGTCTGTTTGTGTGCGCATTCAGCTGAGATAAGGCTGTTTACGGATTTTTTTAATTTTTCTGCTGTCCCATAACATAAACCTCACAAATGAAGTTAACATCTTAAAAGATTTAGTTCTGTACACTCACTGTTTGATTTTGCATTGATTTCACTGTTTGGATGTGTTTTTCTATTGGTGTCTGTTTGTGTGCGCATACAGCTGAGATAAGGCTGTTTTCGGATTTTTTTCATTTTTCTACTTTCCCATAATATAAACCTAACAAATGAACTTAACATCTTATAAGATATACTTCTTTACCCTCAGTGTTTAATTTTGCAAAGATTTCACTGTTTGGATGTGTTTTTCTACAAGTGTCTGTTTGTGTGCGCATTCAGCTGAGATAAGGCTGTTTACGGATTTTTTTAATTTTTCTGCTGTCCCATAACATAAACCTCACAAATGAAGTTAACATCTTAAAAGATTTAGTTCTGTACACTCACTGTTTGATTTTGCATTGATTTCACTGTTTGGATGTGTTTTTCTATTGGTGTCTGTTTGTGTGCGCATACAGCTGAGATAAGGCTGTTTTCGGATTTTTTTCATTTTTCTACTTTCCCATAATATAAACCTAACAAATGAACTTAACATCTTATAAGATATACTTCTTTACCCTCAGTGTTTAATTTTGCAAAGATTTCACTGTTTGGATGTGTTTTTCTATTGGTGTCTGTTTGTGTGCGTATAAAGCTGAGATAAGGCTGTTTTCGGATTTTTTTCATTTTTCTACTTTCCCATAATATAAACCTAACAATTGAACTTAACATCTTATAAGATATACTTCTTTACCCTCAGTGTTTAATTTTGCAAAGATTTCACTGTTTGGATGTGTTTTTCTATTGAAGTCTGTTTGTGTGCGCATTCAGCTGAGATAAGGCTGTTTCCGGATTTTTTTAATTTTTCTGCTGTCCCATAACATAAACCTCACAAATGAAGTTAACATCTTAAAATATTTAGTTCTGTACCCTCAGTGTTTAATTTTGCAAAGATTTCACTGTTTGGATGTGTTTTTCTACAAGTGTCTGTTTGTGTGCGCATTCAGCTGAGATAAGGCTGTTTACGGATTTTTTTAATTTTTCTGCTGTCCCATAACATAAACCTCACAAATGAAGTTAACATCTTAAAAGATTTAGTTCTGTACACTCACTGTTTGATTTTGCATTGATTTCACTGTTTGGATGTGCTTTTCTATTGGTGTCTGTTTGTGTGCGCATACAGCTGAGATAAGGCTGTTTTCGGATTTTTTTCATTTTTCTACTTTCCCATAATATAAACCTAACAAATGAACTTAACATCTTATAAGATATACTTCTTTACCCTCAGTGTTTAATTTTGCAAAGATTTCACTGTTTGGATGTGTTTTTCTATTGGTGTCTTGTTTGTGTGCGCATTCAGCTGAGATAAGGCTGTTTACGGATTTTTTTAATTTTTCTGCTGTCCCATAACATAAACCTCACAAATGAAGTTAACATCTTAAAAGATTTAGTTCTGTACACTCACTGTTTGATTTTGCAATGATTTCACTGTTTGGATGTGTTTTTCTATTGGTGTATGTTTGTGTGCGCATTCAGCTGAGATAAGGCTGTTTACGGATTTTTTTAATTTTTCTGCTGTCCTATAACATAAACCTCACAAATGAAGTTAACATCTTAAAAGATTTAGTTCTGTACACTCACTGTTTGATTTTGCAAAGATTTCACTGTTTGGATGTGTTTTTCTATTGAAGTCTGTTTGTGTGCGCATTCAGCTGAGATAAGGCTGTTTCCGGATTTTTTTCATTTTTCTGCTGTCCCATAACATAAACCTCACAAATGAAGTTAACATCTTAAAATATTTAGTTCTGTACCCTCAGTGTTTGATTTTGCAATGGTTTCACTGTTGGGATGTGTTTTTCTACAAGTGTCTGTTTGTGTGCGCATTCAGCTGAGATAAGGCTGTTTACGGATTTTTTTAATTTTTCTGCTGTCCCATAACATAAACCTCACAAATGAAGTTAACATCTTAAAAGATTTAGTTCTGTACACTCACTGTTTGATTTTGCATCGATTTCACTGTTTGGATGTGTTTTTCTATTGGTGTCTGTTTGTGTGCGCATACAGCTGAGATAAGGCTGTTTTCGGATTTTTTTCATTTTTCTACTTTCCCATAATATAAACCTAACAAATGAACTTAACATCTTATAAGATATACTTCTTTACCCTCAGTGTTTAATTTTGCAAAGATTTCACTGTTTGGATGTGTTTTTCTACAAGTGTCTGTTTGTGTGCGCATTCAGCTGAGATAAGGCTGTTTACGGATTTTTTTAATTTTTCTGCTGTCCCATAACATAAACCTCACAAATGAAGTTAACATCTTAAAAGATTTAGTTCTGTACACTCACTGTTTGATTTTGCATTGATTTCACTGTTTGGATGTGCTTTTCTATTGGTGTCTGTTTGTGTGCGCATACAGCTGAGATAAGGCTGTTTTCGGATTTTTTTCATTTTTCTACTTTCCCATAATATAAACCTAACAAATGAACTTAACATCTTATAAGATATACTTCTTTACCCTCAGTGTTTAATTTTGCAAAGATTTCACTGTTTGGATGTGTTTTTCTATTGGTGTCTGTTTGTGTGCGCATACAGCTGAGATAAGGCTGTTTTCGGATTTTTTTCATTTTTCTACTTTCCCATAATATAAACCTAACAAATGAACTTAACATCTTATAAGATATACTTCTTTACCCTCAGTGTTTAATTTTGCAAAGATTTCACTGTTTGGATGTGTTTTTCTATTGGTGTCTTGTTTGTGTGCGCATTCAGCTGAGATAAGGCTGTTTACGGATTTTTTTAATTTTTCTGCTGTCCCATAACATAAACCTCACAAATGAAGTTAACATCTTAAAAGATTTAGTTCTGTACACTCACTGTTTGATTTTGCAATGATTTCACTGTTTGGATGTGTTTTTCTATTGGTGTCTGTTTGTGTGCGCATTCAGCTGAGATAAGGCTGTTTCCGGATTTTTTTCATTTTTCTGCTGTCCCATAACATAAACCTCACAAATGAAGTTAACATCTTAAAAGATTTAGTTCTGTACCCTCAGTGTTTGATTTTGCAAAGATTTCACTGTTGGGATGTGTTTTTCTACAAGTGTCTGTTTGTGTGCGCATTCAGCTGAGATAAGGCTGTTTACGGATTTTTTTAATTTTTCTGCTGTCCCATAACATAAACCTCACAAATGAACTTAACATCTTAAAAGATTTAGTTCTGTACACTCACTGTTTGATTTTGCATTGATTTCACTGTTTGGATGTGTTTTTCTACTGGTGTCTGTTTGTGTGCGCATACAGCTGAGATAAGGCTGTTTTCGGATTTTTTTCATTTTTCTACTTTCCCATAATATAAACCTAACAAATGAACTTAACATCTTATAAGATATACTTCTTTACCCTCAGTGTTTAATTTTGCAAAGATTTCACTGTTTGGATGTGTTTTTCTACAAGTGTCTGTTTGTGTGCGCATTCAGCTGAGATAAGGCTGTTTACGGATTTTTTTAATTTTTCTGCTGTCCCATAACATTAACCTCACAAATGAAGTTAACATCTTAAAAGATTTAGTTCTGTACACTCACTGTTTGATTTTGCATTGATTTCACTGTTTGGATGTGCTTTTCTATTGGTGTCTTGTTTGTGTGCGCATACAGCTGAGATAAGGCTGTTTTCGGATTTTTTTCATTTTTCTACTTTCCCATAATATAAACCTAACAAATGAACTTAACATCTTATAAGATATACTTCTTTACCCTCAGTGTTTAATTTTGCAAAGATTTCACTGTTTGGATGTGTTTTTCTATTGGTGTATGTTTGTGTGCGCATTCAGCTGAGTAGGGCTGTTTACGGATTTTTTTAATTTTTCTGCTGTCCCATAACATAAACCTCACAAATGAAGTTAACATCTTAAAAGATTTAGTTCTGTACCCTCAGTGTTTGATTTTGCAATGGTTTCACTGTTGGGATGTGTTTTTCTACAAGTGTCTGTTTGTGTGCGCATTCAGCTGAGATAAGGCTGTTTACGGATTTTTTTAATTTTTCTGCTGTCCCATAACATAAACCTCACAAATGAAGTTAACATCTTAAAAGATTTAGTTCTGTACACTCACTGTTTGATTTTGCAATGATTTCACTGTTTGGATGTGTTTTTCTATTGGTGTATGTTTGTGTGCGCATTCAGCTGAGATAAGGCTGTTTACGGATTTTTTTAATTTTTCTGCTGTCCCATAACATAAACCTCACAAATGAAGTTAACATCTTAAAAGATTTAGTTCTGTACCCTCACTGTTTGATTTTGCATTGATTTCACTGTTTGGATGTGTTTTTCTACTGGTGTCTGTTTGTGTGCGCATACAGCTGAGATAAGGCTGTTTTCGGATTTTTTTCATTTTTCTACTTTCCCATAATATAAACCTAACAAATGAACTTAACATCTTATAAGATATACTTCTTTACCCTCAGTGTTTAATTTTGCAAAGATTTCACTGTTTGGATGTGTTTTTCTATTGGTGTCTGTTTGTGTGCGCATACAGCTGAGATAAGGCTGTTTTCGGATTTTTTTCATTTTTCTACTTTCCCATAATATAAACCTAACAAATGAACTTAACATCTTATAAGATATACTTCTTTACCCTCAGTGTTTAATTTTGCAAAGATTTCACTGTTTGGATGTGTTTTTCTATTGAAGTCTGTGTGCGCATTCAGCTGAGATAAGGCTGTTTCCGGATTTTTTTAATTTTTCTGCTGTCCCATAACATAAACCTCACAAATGAAGTTAACATCTTAAAATATTTAGTTCTGTACCCTCAGTGTTTGATTTTGCAATGGTTTCACTGTTGGGATGTGTTTTTCTACAAGTGTCTGTTTGTGTGCGCATTCAGCTGAGATAAGGCTGTTTACGGATTTTTTTAATTTTTCTGCTGTCCCATAACATAAACCTCACAAATGAAGTTAACATCTTAAAAGATTTAGTTCTGTACACTCACTGTTTGATTTTGCATTGATTTCACTGTTTGGATGTGTTTTTCTATTGGTGTCTGTTTGTGTGCGCATACAGCTGAGATAAGGCTGTTTTCGGATTTTTTTAATTTTTCTGCTGTCCCATAACATAAACCTCACAAATGAACTTAACATCTTAAAAGATTTAGTTCTGTACACTCACTGTTTGATTTTGCATTGATTTCACTGTTTGGATGTGTTTTTCTACTGGTGTCTGTTTGTGTGCGCATACAGCTGAGATAAGGCTGTTTTCGGATTTTTTTCATTTTTCTACTTTCCCATAATATAAACCTAACAAATGAACTTAACATCTTATAAGATATACTTCTTTACCCTCAGTGTTTAATTTTGCAAAGATTTCACTGTTTGGATGTGTTTTTCTACAAGTGTCTGTTTGTGTGCGCATTCAGCTGAGATAAGGCTGTTTACGGATTTTTTTAATTTTTCTGCTGTCCCATAACATTAACCTCACAAATGAAGTTAACATCTTAAAAGATTTAGTTCTGTACACTCACTGTTTGATTTTGCATTGATTTCACTGTTTGGATGTGCTTTTCTATTGGTGTCTTGTTTGTGTGCGCATACAGCTGAGATAAGGCTGTTTTCGGATTTTTTTCATTTTTCTACTTTCCCATAACATAAACCTCACAAATGAAGTTAACATCTTAAAAGATTTAGTTCTGTACCCTCAGTGTTTGATTTTGCAAAGATTTCACTGTTGGGATGTGTTTTTCTACAAGTGTCTGTTTGTGTGCGCATTCAGCTGAGATAAGGCTGTTTCCGGATTTTTTTCATTTTTCTGCTGTCCCATAACATAAACCTCACAAATGAAGTTAACATCTTAAAAGATTTAGTTCTGTACCCTCAGTGTTTGATTTTGCAATGGTTTCACTGTTGGGATGTGTTTTTCTACAAGTGTCTGTTTGTGTGCGCATTCAGCTGAGATAAGGCTGTTTACGGATTTTTTAAATTTTTCTGCTGTCCCATAACATAAACCTCACAAATGAAGTTAACATCTTAAAAGATTTAGTTCTGTACCCTCAGTGTTTGATTTTGCAAAGATTTCACTGTTGGGATGTGTTTTTCTACAAGTGTCTGTTTGTGTGCGCATTCAGCTGAGATAAGGCTGTTTACGGATTTTTTTAATTTTTCTGCTGTCCCATAACATAAACCTCACAAATGAAGTTAACATCTTAAAAGATTTAGTTCTGTACACTCACTGTTTGATTTTGCATTGATTTCACTGTTTGGATGTGTTTTTCTACTGGTGTCTGTTTGTGTGCGCATACAGCTGAGATAAGGCTGTTTTCGGATTTTTTTCATTTTTCTACTTTCCCATAATATAAACCTAACAAATGAACTTAACATCTTATAAGATATACTTCTTTACCCTCAGTGTTTAATTTTGCAAAGATTTCACTGTTTGGATGTGTTTTTCTATTGGTGTCTGTTTGTGTGCGCATACAGCTGAGATAAGGCTGTTTTCGGATTTTTTTCATTTTTCTACTTTCCCATAATATAAACCTAACAAATGAACTTAACATCTTATAAGATATACTTCTTTACCCTCAGTGTTTAATTTTGCAAAGATTTCACTGTTTGGATGTGTTTTTCTACAAGTGTCTGTTTGTGTGCGCATTCAGCTGAGATAAGGCTGTTTACGGATTTTTTTAATTTTTCTGCTGTCCCATAACATAAACCTCACAAATGAAGTTAACATCTTAAAAGATTTAGTTCTGTACACTCACTGTTTGATTTTGCAATGATTTCACTGTTTGGATGTGTTTTTCTATTGGTGTCTGTTTGTGTGCGCATTCAGCTGAGATAAGGCTGTTTCCGGATTTTTTTCATTTTTCTGCTGTCCCATAACATAAACCTCACAAATGAAGTTAACATCTTAAAAGATTTAGTTCTGTACCCTCAGTGTTTGATTTTGCAAAGATTTCACTGTTGGGATGTGTTTTTCTACAAGTGTCTGTTTGTGTGCGCATTCAGCTGAGATAAGGCTGTTTACGGATTTTTTTAATTTTTCTGCTGTCCCATAAAATAAACCTCACAAATGAACTTAACATCTTATAAGATATACTTCTTTACCCTCAGTGTTTAATTTTGCAAAGATTTCACTGTTTGGATGTGTTTTTCTATTGAAGTCTGTTTGTGTGCGCATTCAGCTGAGATAAGGCTGTTTCCGGATTTTTTTAATTTTTCTGCTGTCCCATAACATAAACCTCACAAATGAAGTTAACATCTTAAAATATTTAGTTCTGTACCCTCAGTGTTTGATTTTGCAATGGTTTCATTGTTGGGATGTGTTTTTCTACAAGTGTCTGTTTGTGTGCGCATTCAGCTGAGATAAGGCTGTTTTCTGATTTTTTTTCATTTTCTACTGTCCCATAACATAAACCTCACAAATAAAGTTAACATCTTATAAGATATACTAATGTACCCTCTTCGTTCCGCTCGTCTTGGGACCCCAAACGACATATGAAATATTCACACTCCTGCGACCTGTAGTTCCTCTTTCACTCGGCCCAAAAGGGTCTAACCCTGGATTTCCGCGCTATCGATAGGAATCAGTTCTATTTTTTCCGTTGCCGCTGCTGAACCTCGTAAATTTCAACGAAGCAGATCGCACAAGACAGGAAGTCCGACACAGTATCAAAGTAAAACACTTTCCGCCCCCCTTTCAAAATAAAACACAATACGCAGGTCACAACTTCACCTCAACGTCACGGTGCTCCCAGGTCAACAGTCATTTGATCCGAGGGTCTCGGAGACAATGGACGACGAGAGACTGATTATGGAAGTGGAGAAATGAAAGAAGCTGTGTTGTTGTTGTTGTTTCCTTTATACACACAGTCTATCGCGGGATCTCGCGTCCGTTCGAGATTATCGCGCGATCTTCCGTGAATACCGCTGGCTCCCAAGGCTCCGCGCCGCTGCCGTAACGCGCCCGGTGGGGATTGACGTTTGGGAGAGGACGAAGCAGAACCGCGCCGCGGCCGTTCCGCGGCCGTTCCGCGTCCAGTGGAAATCCAGGGTAAGACTGTATAGAGTCTGACATGACCTGATTTTCAGTTTTTGGATACAGGACTTTGGGCTTTTTTCCCCCGGCCAAAAAAAACTGCCAAAAACACAGTCTGTAAAATTCAAACGTAAGAAAGGTGGGAAACTGTCTTTTCTTCAATAATTCCTAAAGGCAATGAGCCCGGAGGCTGATTTCTCCGTATGTGTATCAGGGACTCCTGGCTGATCCAGGGTGCCGAGTTTCAGACCTGTGCAACCTTTGGAAAGGTCAAAGGTCAGCCGCTCTGGTGTGTTTTTTGTAATAATTCCTAAAGGCATTGAGCCAGGAGTCTGATTTTTCCGTATGTGTATCAGGGATTTAGGCTTATCCCGGGTGCAGAGTTTCAGACCTGTGCAACCTTGGGAAAGGTCAATGGTCAGCCGTTCGGGTGTGTTTTTTGTAATAATTCCTAAAAGCATTCAGCCAGTGGTCTGATTTTTCCGTATCTGTATCAGGGACTAAGGCTTATCCAGGGTGCCAAGTTTCAGACCCGTGCAACCTTTGGAAAGGTCAAAGGTCAGCCGTTCGGGTGTGTTTTTTGTAATAATTCCTAAAGGCATTGAGCCAGGAGTCTGATTTTTCCGTATGTGTATCAGGGATTTAGGCTTATCCCGGTAGCCGAGTTTCAGACCCGTGCAACCTTCGGAAAGGTCAATGGTCAGCCGTTCGGGTGTGTTTTTTGTAATAATTCCTAAAGGCATTGAGCCAGGAGTCTGATTTTTCCGTATGTGTATCAGGGATTTAGGCTTATCTCGGGTGCAGAGTTTCAGGCCTGTGCAACCTTCGGAAAGGTCAATGGTCAGCCGTTCGGGTGTGTTTTTTGTAATAATTCCTAAAGGCATTGAGTCAGGAGTCTGATCTTTCCGTATGTGTATCAGGGATTTAGGCTTATCCCCGGTGCAGAGTTTCAGACCTGTGCAACCTTCGGAAAGGTCAATGGTCAGCCGTTCGGGTGTGTTTTTTGTAATAATTCCTAAAGGCATTCAGCCAGTGGTCTGATTTTTCCGTATCTGTATCAGGGACTAAGGCTTATCCAGGGTGCCAAGTTTCAGACCCGTGCAACCTTTGGAAAGGTCAAAGGTCAGCCGTTCGGGTGTGTTTTTTGTAATAATTCCTAAAGGCCTTAAGCCAGGAGTCTGATTTTTCCGTATGTGTATCAGGGACTAAAGCTTATCCCGGTTGCCGAGTTTCAGACCTGTGCAACCCTCGGAAAGGTCAATGGTCAGCCGTTCGGGTGTTTTTTTTGTAATAATTCCTAAAGGCATTGAGCCAGGAGTCTGATTTTTCCGTATGTGCATCAGGGACTAAGGCTAAGAGAGGAACCTCTTTTGAGCTTTTCTTAATCGTGCATTAATATTTGTAGTATCTCCTAATAAGCAGGTTTGAGGATTTAATGGGAGATGTAGTCCTAGGAGTTTTGTCATGATGCCAGAGAAATCATGCCAGAATGTGTTAAGTTTTGTGCATAACCAAGTGCAGTGTAGGAATGAACCCTCTTCTATACTACATCTAAAGCACAGGTTGGATATCTCAGGTTTATATTTATGTAATTTCTGTGGCGTAAGATAGGTTTGATGAAGAAAGTTATAATAAGTCAGCCTGTATCTAGAATTAAGAGTGGCAGTTAGACTTTTTTGACACAATTCAGCCCAGAGCTCTGTACGCATTGTCACACCCAAGTCAGACTCCCATTTCTCCCTTGATTTATGTAAACCTGGTTTTGGAGCATCATCCATCAAGAGGGAGTAGACTTTTGCAATAAGACGGGGTGCGTTACCCTCCTGAAGCAGTTTTTCCAGATCGCTGAGCATGGGTAAAGTCATTTCAGATCCCAAAACAGATTTAAGAAATGATCTTAACTGTAAATAACAAAAAAAGTTTCTACTGGACAGATCATATTTCCTCCTTAGGTCCTCAAAAGACATCAGGCATCCATCCTTATAACAGTCCTCCAAATGATGAATCCCTTTCTGGTGCCACGTTTCCAGGATCTTATTATCCACTGACATAGGTATGAGTTCGTTCTGTTTCAATGGTGTCCTGGGTGAAATATATTTTTTAGTCCAGTATTTTTCCGGACTTCATGCCATGTTTTGATGATATGGGTCAAAACAGGGTTGTCAGTTCTTCTGGAGATGGTTGTAGGTGTCCATTTATAGCTGAAGTCTGCAGGAACCTTTTCTTTAACAGCATACATTCCAATTGAAACCCAAGGTGGGACATTTTCCCTTTCAAATAAAAAAGAAACAAGTCGCATCTGGGCAGCCAAATAATGCTTTTCAAGGTTAGGCAGTCGAAGACCCCCCAGTTTATAATCCCATGTAAGTTTTTCCATTGAAACCCTTGGAGTCTTACCATTCCATATGAATTGTCTAATATGTTTATTCAGGTTTTTAAAAAAGCTGGATGGCACTGGGATTGGTAAGGACTGAAAGAGGTACTGCAGCCTTGGTAATATATTCATTTTAATGCAATTTATTTTCGGCCGATCAAAGTGATAGGTAAGCTCATCCATTTCTGTAAATCCTCTATTATTCGACTAACTAGTGGTGAGTAGTTGAGTTTGTACACATTTTTAAGGTTGTTATCCACCATAATTCCAAGGTATCTTATCCCGCTTGGAGACCATTTAAATGGACCTCTTTGCTGATGTTCAGTGTAGTCAAAATTTGAAAGTGGAAGAATTTCACATTTATCGTAATTTACCTTATATCCAGAGACATATCCAAATGCATGCAAAACGGTTTTCAATTTAGCAAGGGAATCAGATGGTTTTGTTAAATACAGAATTATATCATCTGCCATCAGATTGATTTTATGTATCGTCTGGTCCACTTTCACACCTTTTATCTCTGAATCGTGTCTGATTGTCTCGGCCAGAGGTTCAATAGCTATAACGAAAAGCCCAGGGGATAAGGGACACCCTTGTCTGCTCGATCTACTGAGGGGGAAGACAGTGGACATTTGTCCATTAGTAATTATTCTGGCCTGTGGATTCTTATACAGCATTCTGACCCAATTAATAAAATAGGAGCCAAATCCAAATTTAGATAGAACCTTGAATAGATAGGGCCACTCAAGCCTATCAAAGGCCTTTTCCGCGTCCAGCGTAACGGCTATACTAGGTTCAGTACTGGAGGTTGCCATATGAATAACGTTAAGTAACCTACACATGTTATTGGCAGAGGATCTCTTCTGGATAAAGCCAACCTGGTCTCGGTTTATCAATTTTGGTAAGAATTCACTCAACCTGTTTGTTATAGCTTTAGAAAACAATTTATAATCCGCATTCAAGAGTGAAATTGGTCGGAAAGAGGAGCATTTTAAGGGGTCTTTGTTTTTTTTATGGATCACTGTAATTATAGCCATTGAAAATGAATCAGGGAGGCTTTGTGTTTTAGATGGTAGATTAATTACATCCATAAGGAGAGGTATAAGCAAATCCTTAAACTCTTTATAAAATTCGGGGGGAAACCCATCCTCCCCTGGTGATTTATTAGATTGCAGCGTTGCTAGAGCGTTTTCGATCTCTTTGGAGGTAAATGGTGAATCTAAATACCTCTGGTCGTCTTGACTCAGTTTAGGCAAATCAATATTATTTAAGAATGTATCTATTGTGGACAGATCTTCTGGTGATTCCGACTTGTATAAATTAACATAAACTTTTTAAAAGTTTCATTTATTTCTTTTGGGTTCTGTGTAATACAGCCATGTTCGTCTTCAATTTGGTTAATTGTTTTTGAACTCTCCTCTTTCTTTAATTGCCAGGATAGGACTTTATGAGCCTTCTCCCCCAGTTCGTAGTACCTTTGTTTCGTTCTCAAAATGTCTTTCTCAGCCCTATAAGTGCATAGTGTATTATACTTGAGTTTTCTTTTTACCAATAAACTGTATATCTTCTTATCCCTATGTTGCTGAAAGTCTTTTTCCAGCCCAAGAATTTCTTTTTCAAATTTTTCCACTTCTGCTACATATGATTTTTTAAGTCCTTTTGTATATGAGATTATTTGTCTTCTTAAATAAGCTTTTAATGTATCCCATAGTATGAAACTATTAGGGGAAGAAGGACAGTTTGTTTCACAGAATAGTTTGATTTGATCCCTGACAAATTTACAGAAGTCAGGGACCTGTGTATCAGGGATTTAGGCTTATCCCGGGTGCAGAGTTTCAGGCCTGTGCAACCTTCGGAAAGGTCAATGGTCAGCCGTTCCGGTGTGTTTTTTGTAATAATTCCTAAAGGCATTGAGTCAGGAGTCTGATCTTTCCGTATGTGTATCAGGGATTTAGGCTTATCCCCGGTGCAGAGTTTCAGAACTGTGCAACCTTCGGAAAGGTCAATGGTCAGCCGTTCAGGTGTGTTTTTTGTAATAATTCCTAAAGGCATTGAGCCAGGAGTCTGATTTTTCCGTATGTGTATCAGGGATTTAGGCTTATCCCGGATGCAGAGTTTCAGACCTGTGTAACCTTCGGAAAGGTCAATGGTCAGCCGTTCGGGTGTGTTTTTTGTAATAATTCCTAAAGGCATTGAGTCAAGAGTCTGTTTTCTCCGTATGTGTATCAGGGACTAAAGCTTATCCCGGTTGCCGAGTTTCAGACCTGTGCAACCTTCGGAAAGGTCAATGGTCAGCCGTTCGGGTGTGTTTTTTGTAATAATTCCTAAAGGCATTGAGCCAGGAGTCTGATTTTTCCGTATGTGTATCAGGGATTTAGGCTTATCCCGGGTGCAGAGTTTCAGGCCTGTGCAACCTTTGGAAAGGTCAATGGTCAGCCGTTCGGGTGTGTTTTTTGTAATAATTCCTAAAGGCATTGAGTCAGGAGTCTGATCTTTCCGTATGTGTATCAGGGACTAAAGATTATCCCGGTAGCCGAGTTTCAGACCTGTGCAACCTTCGGAAAGGTCAAAGGTCAGCCGTTCGGGTGTGTTTTTTGTAATAATTCCTAAAGGCCTTAAGCCAGGAGTCTGATTTTTCCGTATGTGTATCAGGGACTAAAGCTTATCCCGGTTGCCGAGTTTCAGACCTGTGCAACCTTCGGAAAGGTCAATGGTCAGCCGTTCCGGTGTGTTTTTTGTAATAATTCCTAAAGGCATTGAGTCAGGAGTCTGATCTTTCCGTATGTGTATCAGGGATTTAGGCTTATCCCCGGTGCAGAGTTTCAGAACTGTGCAACCTTCGGAAAGGTCAATGGTCAGCCGTTCAGGTGTGTTTTTTGTAATAATTCCTAAAGACATTGAGCCAGGAGTCTGATTTTTCCGTATGTGTATCAGGGATTTAGGCTTATCCCGGATGCAGAGTTTCAGACCTGTGTAACCTTCGGAAAGGTCAATGGTCAGCCGTTCGGGTGTGTTTTTTGTAATAATTCCTAAAGGCATTGAGTCAGGAGTCTGTTTTCTCCGTATGTGTATCAGGGACTAAAGCTTATCCCGGTTGCCGAGTTTCAGACCTGTGCAACCTTCGGAAAGGTCAATGGTCAGCCGTTCGGGTGTGTTTTTTGTAATAATTCCTAAAGGCATTGAGCCAGGAGTCTGATTTTTCCGTATGTGTATCAGGGATTTAGGCTTATCCCGGGTGCAGAGTTTCAGGCCTGTGCAACCTTTGGAAAGGTCAATGGTCAGCCGTTCGGGTGTGTTTTTTGTAATAATTCCTAAAGGCATTGAGTCAGGAGTCTGATCTTTCCGTATGTGTATCAGGGACTAAAGATTATCCCGGTAGCCGAGTTTCAGACCTGTGCAACCTTCGGAAAGGTCAATGGTCAGCCATTCGGGTGTGTTTTTTGTAATAATTCCTAAAGGCATTGAGCCAGGAGTCTGATTTTTCCGTATGTGTATCAGGGACTAAGGCTAATCTAGGGTGCCGAGTTTCAGACCTGTGTAACCTTCGGAAAGGTCAAAGGTCAGCCGTTTAGATTCAAGATTCAAGATTCAAGATTCAAGATTTCTTCATTGTCATACTAACACACATTAGACATGAGGTCAGAACGAAAATCAGTCTCTCCAGAACCCGGTCGGCCCAGCAATAAGAAGAATAAGAAAATAAGAAATAAGAACCAACAGTTTAACTTAACAAAATATAAATTAAAAGAGATCAAAACTTTAAACCTCTGGAGGTAAGGTGCTGTGCAAAAAAGAATTTGGTGCAAGGGTGTGTACGGTACTGGGGGCATGTGCAAAGTACAGTACGTGGGGGGTGGGGGCAGCAGGGCTATGGGGTTACAGAGAGTTAAGGAGTCTGACAGCTCCAGGGAAGAAGCTGTTCCTCAGTCTCGTAGTGCTGCTCTTGATGCTCCGTAGCCTCCTGCCTGAGGGGAGGGGGGTGAACAGTGTGTGTGCCGGGTGAGTGGGATCTCTCATGATGCAGGTAGCCCTTTTCCTGCATCTGGAGGTGAAGATGTCCGTGATGGTGGGGAGGCTGCTGCCCACGGTTCTCTGTGCAGCTTTCACCACTCTGCTGCAGAGCAGCTGCCGTGCCACACAGTGATGCAGGAGCACAGGACACTCTCCACTACACATCTGTAGAAGGTGATAAGGGCTGACCTTCCTAGTCCAGCGCGTCTCAGCCTCCTGAGGAAGTAGAGGCGCTGGTGTGCCTTCCGGACCAGGCTGGAAGTGTTGCTGCTCCAGGTGAGGTCGTCCTTGAGATGCACGCCCAGGTACCTGAAGCTGGAGACCACTTCCACCGCTGTTCCTCCGATGTGCAGGGGAGAATGGGGGGGATGTCTGCTCTGATGTTTAGGTGTGTTTTTTGTAATAATTCCTAAAGGCATTAAGCCAGGAGTCTGATTTTTCCGTATGTGTATCAGGGACTAAGGCTGATCGAGGGTATTTCAATCTTTTTTCTACTGTCCTATAATATGAAGTTAACATCTTATAAGGTATATTGATGTACCCTCAGTGTTTGAATTTATAATGATTTCACTGTTTGGATGTGTTTTTCTATTTGTGTCTGTTTTTGTGCGCATTCAGACACACCCGAACGGCTGACCTTTGACCTTTCCAAAGGTTGCACGGGTCTGAAACTGTTTCTACTGTCCCATAACATAAAACTCACAAATAAATTTAACATCTTATAAGATATAGTTATATACCTTCAGTGTTTGATTTTGCAATGATTTCACTGTTTGAATGTGTTTTTCTATTTTTGTCTGTTTTTGTGTGCAGTAAGCTGGAATACGACTGTTTTCTGATTTTTTTTTCATTTTTCTACTGTCCCATAACATAAACCTCACAAATAAAGTTAACATCTTATAAGATATTCTTCGGTACCCTCACTGTTTGATTTTGCAATGATTTCACTGTTTGGATGTGTTTTTCTATTTCTGTCTGTTTTTGTGCGCATTCAGCTGGAATACGACTGTTTTCTGATTTTTTTTCATTTTCTACTGTCCCATAACATAAACCTCACAAATAAAGTTAACATCTTATAAGATATACTAATGTACCCTCGTCGTTCCGCTCGTCTTGGGACCCCAAACGACATATGAAATATTCACACTCCTGCGACCTGTAGAAATGTAGTTCCTCCAAAACTTCCACTCTGGCCAAAGAGTCTAAGACTGTATAGAGTCTGACATGACCTGATTTTCAGTTTTTGGACACAGGACTTTGGGCTTTTTTCCCCCTGGCCAAAAAAAACTGCCAAAAACACAGTCTGTAAAATTCAAACGTAAGAAAGGTGGGAAACTGTCTTTTCTTCAATAATTCCTAAAGGCAATGAGCCCGGATGCTGATTTCTCCGTATGTGTATCAGGGACTCCTGGCTGATCCAGGGTGCTGAGTTTCAGATCTGTGCAACCTTTGGAAAGGTCAAAGGTCAGCCACTGTGGTGTATTTTTTGTAATAATTCCTAAAGGCATTGAGTCAGGAGTCTGATTTTTCCGTATGTGTATCAGGGACTAAAGCTTATCCCGGTTGCCGAGTTTCAGACCTGTGCAACTTTCGGAAAAGGTCAATGGTTAGCCGTTCGGGTGTGTTTTTTGTAATAATTCCTAAAGGCATTAAGCCAGGAGTCTGATTTTTCTGTATGTGTATCAGGGACTAAGGCTAATCCAGGGTGCCGAGTTTCAGACCCGTGCAACCTTTGGAAAGGTCAAAGGTCAGCCGTTCGGGTGTGTTTTTTGTAATAATTCCTAAAGGCATTAAGCCAGGAGTCTGGCCAAAGAGTCTAAGACTGTATAGAGTCTGACATGACCTGATTTTCAGTTTTTGGACACAGGACTTTGGGCTTTTTTCCCCCTGGCCAAAAAAAACTGCCAAAAACACAGTCTGTAAAATTCAAACGTAAGAAAGGTGGGAAACTGTCTTTTCTTCAATAATTCCTAAAGGCAATGAGCCCGGATGCTGATTTCTCCGTATGTGTATCAGGGACTCCTGGCTGATCCAGGGTGCCGAGTTTCAGACCTGTGCAACCTTCGGAAAGGTCAAAGGTCAGCCGTTCGGGTGTGTTTTTTGTAATAATTCCTAAAGGCATTAAGCCAGAAGTCTGATTTTTCCGTATGTGTATCAGGGACTAAGGCTGATCGAGGGTATTTTAATCTTTTTTCTACTGTCCTATAATATGAAGTTAACATCTTATAAGGTATATTGATGTACCCTCAGTGTTTAAATTTATAATGATTTCACTGTTTGGATGTGTTTTTCTATTTGTGTCTGTTTTTGTGCGCATTCAGAAGGAATACGGCTGTTATCGCAATTTTTTTCATTTTTCTACTGTCCCATAACATAAACCTCACAAATAAAGTTAAAATCTTATAAGATATAGTTATATACCTTCAGTGTTTGATTTTGCAATGATTTCACTGTTTGAATGTGTTTTTCTATTTGTGTCTGTTTTTGTGCGCATTCAGCTGGAATACGACTGTTTTCTGATTTTTTTTCATTTTTCTACTGTCCCATAACATAAACCTCACAAATAAAGTTAACATCTTATAAGATATACTAATGTACCCTCGTCGTTCCGCTCGTCTTGGGACCCCAAACGACATATGAAATATTCACACTCCTGCGACCTGTAGAAATGTAGTTCCTCCAAAACTTCCACTCTGGCCAAAGAGTCTAAGACTGTATAGAGTCTGACATATCCTGATTTTCAGTTTTTGGACACAGGACTTTGGGCTTTTTCCCCCTGGCCAAAAAAAACTGCCAAAAAACACAGTCTGTAAAATTCAAACGTAAGAAAGGTGGGAAACTGTCTTTTCTTCAATAATTCCTAAAGGCAATGAGCCCGGATGCTGATTTCTCCGTATGTGTATCAGGGACTCCTGGCTGATCCAGGGTGCCGAGTTTCAGACCCGTGCAACCTTTGGAAAGGTCAAAGGTCAGCCGCTGTGGTGTGTTTTTTGTAATAATTCCTAAAGGCATTGAGTCAGGAGTCTGATTTTTCCGTATGTGTATCAGGGACTAAAGCTTATCCCGGTTGCCGAGTTTCAGACCTGTGCAACTTTCAGAAAAGGTCAATGGTCAGCCGTTCGGGTGTGTTTTTTGTAATAATTCCTAAAGGCATTTAGCCAGGAGTCTGATTTTTCTGTATGTGTATCAGGGACTAAGGCTAATCCAGGGTGCCGAGTTTCAGACCCGTGCAACCTTTGGAAAGGTCAAAGGTCAGCCGTTCGGGTGTGTTTTTTGTAATAATTCCTAAAGGCATTGAGCCAGGAGTCTGATTTTTCCGTGTGTGTATCAGGGACTAAGGCTGATCCAGGGTGCCGAGTTTCAGACCTGTGCAACCTTCGGAAAGGTCAAAGGTCAGCCGTTCGGGTGTGTTTTTTGTAATAATTCCTAAAGGCATTAAGCCAGGAGTCTGATTTTTCCGTATGTGTATCAGGGACTAAGGCTGATCGAGGGTATTTTAATCTTTTTTCTACTGTCCTATAATATGAATTTAACATCTTATAAGGTATATTGATGTACCCTCAGTGTTTAAATTTATATTGATTTCACTGTTGGGATGTGTTTTTCTACAAGTGTCTGTTTGTGTGCGCATTCAGCTGAGATAAGGCTGTTTACTGATTTTTTTAATTTTTCTGCTGTCCCATAACATAAACCTCACAAATGAAGTTAACATCTTAAAAGATTTAGTTCTGTACCCTTACTGTTTGATTTTGCATTGATTTCACTGTTGGGATGTGTTTTTCTACAAGTGTCTGCTTGTGTGCGCATTCAGCTGAGATAAGGCTGTTTTCGGATTTTTTTAATTTTTCTGCTGTCCCTTAACATAAACCTCACAAATGAAGTTAACATCTTAAAAGATTTAGTTCTGTACACTCACTGTTTGATTTTGCAATGATTTCACTGTTTGGATGTGTGTTTCTACAAGTGTCTGTTTGTGTGCGCATTCAGCTGAGATAAGGCTGTTTTCGGATTTTTTTCATTTTTCTACTTTCCCATAATATAAACCTAACAAATCAACTTAACATCTTATAAGATATACTTCTTTACCCTCAGTGTTTAATTTTGCAAAGATTTCACTGTTTGGATGTGTTTTTCTATTGAAGTCTGTTTGTGTGCGCATTCAGCTGAGATAAGGCTGTTTACGGATTTTTTTCATTTTTCTGCTGTCCCATAACATAAACCTCACAAATGAAGTTAACATCTTAAAATATTTAGTTCTGTACACTCACTGTTTGATTTTGCATTGATTTCACTGTTTGGATGTGTTTTTCTATTGGTGTCTGTTGTGTGCGCATACAGCTGAGATAAGGCTGTTTTCGGATTTTTTTAATTTTTCTGCTGTCCCATAACATAAACCTCACAAATGAAGTTAACATCTTAAAAGATTTAGTTCTGTACCCTCAGTGTTTGATTTTGCAATGATTTCACTGTTGGGATGTGTTTTTCTACAAGTGTCTGTTTGTGTGCGCATTCAGCTGAGATAAGGCTGTTTACGGATTTTTTTCATTTTTCTGCTGTCCCATAACATAAACCTCACAAATGAAGTTAACATCTTAAAATATTTAGTTCTGTACCCTCAGTGTTTGATTTTGCAATGGTTTCACTGTTGGGATGTGTTTTTCTACAAGTGTCTGTTTGTGTGCGCATTCAGCTGAGATAAGGCTGTTTACGGATTTTTTTAATTTTTCTGCTGTCCCATAACATAAACCTCACAAATGAAGTTAACATCTTATAATATTTAGTTCTGTACCCTCAGTGTTTGATTTTGCAATGGTTTCACTGTTGGGATGTGTTTTTCTACAAGTGTCTGTTTGTGTGCGCATTCAGCTGAGATAAGGCTGTTTACGGATCTTTTTAATTTTTCTGCTGTCCCATAACATAAACCTCACAAATGAAGTTAACATCTTAAAAGATTTAGTTCTGTACACTCACTGTTTGATTTTGCATTGATTTCACTGTTTGGATGTGTTTTTCTATTGGTGTCTGTTTGTGTGCGCATACAGCTGAGATAAGGCTGTTTTCGGATTTTTTTCATTTTTCTACTTTCCCATAATATAAACCTAACAAATGAACTTAACATCTTATAAGATATACTTCTTTACCCTCAGTGTTTAATTTTGCAAAGATTTCACTGTTTGGGATGTGTTTTTCTACAAGTGTCTGTTTGTGTGCGCATTCAGCTGAGATAAGGCTGTTTACGGATTTTTTTAATTTTTCTGCTGTCCCATAACATAAACCTCACAAATGAAGTTAACATCTTAAAAGATTTAGTTCTGTACACTCACTGTTTGATTTTGCATTGATTTCACTGTTTGGATGTGTTTTTCTATTGGTGTCTGTTTGTGTGCGCATACAGCTGAGATAAGGCTGTTTTCGGATTTTTTTCATTTTTCTACTTTCCCATAATATAAACCTAACAAATGAAGTTAACATCTTATAAGATATACTTCTTTACCCTCAGTGTTTAATTTTGCAAAAATTCACTGTTTGGATGTGTTTTTCTATTGGTGTCTGTTTGTGTGCGCATACAGCTGAGATAAGGCTGTTTTCGGATTTTTTTCATTTTTCTACTTTCCCATAATATAAACCTAACAAATGAACTTAACATCTTATAAGATATACTTCTTTACCCTCAGTGTTTAATTTTGCAAAGATTTCACTGTTTGGATGTGTTTTTCTATTGGTGTCTGTTTGTGTGCGCATTCAGCTGAGATAAGGCTGTTTACGGATTTTTTTAATTTTTCTGCTGTCCCATAACATAAACCTCACAAATTCAGTTAACATCTTAAAAGATTTAGTTCTGTACCCTCAGTGTTTGATTTTGCAATGATTTCACTGTTGGGATGTGTTTTTCTACAAGTGTCTGTTTGTGTGCGCATTCAGCTGAGATAAGGCTGTTTACGGATTTTTTTAATTTTTCTGCTGTCCCATAACATAAACCTCACAAATGAAGTTAACATCTTAAAATATTTAGTTCTGTACCCTCAGTGTTTGATTTTGCAATGGTTTCACTGTTGGGATGTGTTTTTCTACAAGTGTCTGTTTGTGTGCGCATTCAGCTGAGATAAGGCTGTTTACGGATTTTTTTAATTTTTCTGCTGTCCCATAACATAAACCTCACAAATGAAGTTAACATCTTAAAAGATTTAGTTCTGTACACTCACTGTTTGATTTTGCATTGATTTCACTGTTTGGATGTGTTTTTCTATTGGTGTCTGTTTGTGTGCGCATACAGCTGAGATAAGGCTGTTTTCGGATTTTTTTCATTTTTCTACTTTCCCATAATATAAACCTAACAAATCAACTTAACATCTTATAAGATATACTTCTTTACCCTCAGTGTTTAATTTTGCAAAGATTTCACTGTTTGGATGTGTTTTTCTATTGAAGTCTGTTTGTGTGCGCATTCAGCTGAGATAAGGCTGTTTACGGATTTTTTTCATTTTTCTGCTGTCCCATAACATAAACCTCACAAATGAAGTTAACATCTTAAAATATTTAGTTCTGTACACTCACTGTTTGATTTTGCATTGATTTCACTGTTTGGATGTGTTTTTCTATTGGTGTCTGTTGTGTGCGCATACAGCTGAGATAAGGCTGTTTTCGGATTTTTTTAATTTTTCTGCTATCCCATAACATAAACCTCACAAATGAAGTTAACATCTTAAAAGATTTAGTTCTGTACCCTCAGTGTTTGATTTTGCAATGATTTCACTGTTGGGATGTGTTTTTCTACAAGTGTCTGTTTGTGTGCGCATTCAGCTGAGATAAGGCTGTTTACGGATTTTTTTCATTTTTCTGCTGTCCCATAACATAAACCTCACAAATGAAGTTAACATCTTAAAATATTTAGTTCTGTACCCTCAGTGTTTGATTTTGCAATGGTTTCACTGTTGGGATGTGTTTTTCTACAAGTGTCTGTTTGTGTGCGCATTCAGCTGAGATAAGGCTGTTTACGGATTTTTTTAATTTTTCTGCTGTCCCATAACATAAACCTCACAAATGAAGTTAACATCTTATAATATTTAGTTCTGTACCCTCAGTGTTTGATTTTGCAATGGTTTCACTGTTGGGATGTGTTTTTCTACAAGTGTCTGTTTGTGTGCGCATTCAGCTGAGATAAGGCTGTTTACGGATCTTTTTAATTTTTCTGCTGTCCCATAACATAAACCTCACAAATGAAGTTAACATCTTAAAAGATTTAGTTCTGTACACTCACTGTTTGATTTTGCATTGATTTCACTGTTTGGATGTGTTTTTCTATTGGTGTCTGTTTGTGTGCGCATACAGCTGAGATAAGGCTGTTTTCGGATTTTTTTCATTTTTCTACTTTCCCATAATATAAACCTAACAAATGAACTTAACATCTTATAAGATATACTTCTTTACCCTCAGTGTTTAATTTTGCAAAGATTTCACTGTTTGGGATGTGTTTTTCTACAAGTGTCTGTTTGTGTGCGCATTCAGCTGAGATAAGGCTGTTTACGGATTTTTTTAATTTTTCTGCTGTCCCATAACATAAACCTCACAAATGAAGTTAACATCTTAAAAGATTTAGTTCTGTACACTCACTGTTTGATTTTGCATTGATTTCACTGTTTGGATGTGTTTTTCTATTGGTGTCTGTTTGTGTGCGCATACAGCTGAGATAAGGCTGTTTTCGGATTTTTTTCATTTTTCTACTTTCCCATAATATAAACCTAACAAATGAAGTTAACATCTTATAAGATATACTTCTTTACCCTCAGTGTTTAATTTTGCAAAAATTCACTGTTTGGATGTGTTTTTCTATTGGTGTCTGTTTGTGTGCGCATACAGCTGAGATAAGGCTGTTTTCGGATTTTTTTCATTTTTCTACTTTCCCATAATATAAACCTAACAAATGAACTTAACATCTTATAAGATATACTTCTTTACCCTCAGTGTTTAATTTTGCAAAGATTTCACTGTTTGGATGTGTTTTTCTATTGGTGTCTGTTTGTGTGCGCATTCAGCTGAGATAAGGCTGTTTACGGATTTTTTTAATTTTTCTGCTGTCCCATAACATAAACCTCACAAATTCAGTTAACATCTTAAAAGATTTAGTTCTGTACCCTCAGTGTTTGATTTTGCAATGATTTCACTGTTGGGATGTGTTTTTCTACAAGTGTCTGTTTGTGTGCGCATTCAGCTGAGATAAGGCTGTTTCCGGATTTTTTTAATTTTTCTGCTGTCCCATAACATAAACCTCACAAATGAAGTTAACATCTTAAAATATTTAGTTCTGTACCCTCAGTGTTTGATTTTGCAATGGTTTCACTGTTGGGATGTGTTTTTCTACAAGTGTCTGTTTGTGTGCGCATTCAGCTGAGATAAGGCTGTTTACGGATTTTTTTAATTTTTCTGCTGTCCCATAACATAAACCTCACAAATGAAGTTAACATCTTAAAAGATTTAGTTCTGTACACTCACTGTTTGATTTTGCATTGATTTCACTGTTTGGATGTGTTTTTCTATTGGTGTCTGTTTGTGTGCGCATACAGCTGAGATAAGGCTGTTTTCGGATTTTTTTCATTTTTCTACTTTCCCATAATATAAACCTAACAAATGAACTTAACATCTTATAAGATATACTTCTTTACCCTCAGTGTTTAATTTTGCAAAGATTTCACTGTTTGGATGTGTTTTTCTATTGGTGTCTGTTTGTGTGCGCATTCAGCTGAGATAAGGCTGTTTACGGATTTTTTTAATTTTTCTGCTGTCCCATAACATAAACCTCACAAATTCAGTTAACATCTTAAAAGATTTAGTTCTGTACCCTCAGTGTTTGATTTTGCAATGATTTCACTGTTGGGATGTGTTTTTCTACAAGTGTCTGTTTGTGTGCGCATTCAGCTGAGATAAGGCTGTTTCCGGATTTTTTTAATTTTTCTGCTGTCCCATAACATAAACCTCACAAATGAAGTTAACATCTTAAAATATTTAGTTCTGTACCCTCAGTGTTTGATTTTGCAATGGTTTCACTGTTGGGATGTGTTTTTCTACAAGTGTCTGTTTGTGTGCGCATTCAGCTGAGATAAGGCTGTTTACGGATTTTTTTAATTTTTCTGCTGTCCCATAACATAAACCTCACAAATGAAGTTAACATCTTAAAAGATTTAGTTCTGTACACTCACTGTTTGATTTTGCATTGATTTCACTGTTTGGATGTGTTTTTCTATTGGTGTCTGTTTGTGTGCGCATACAGCTGAGATAAGGCTGTTTTCGGATTTTTTTCATTTTTCTACTTTCCCATAATATAAACCTAACAAATGAACTTAACATCTTATAAGATATACTTCTTTACCCTCAGTGTTTAATTTTGCAAAGATTTCACTGTTTGGATGTGTTTTTCTATTGGTGTCTGTTTGTGTGCGCATACAGCTGAGATAAGGCTGTTTTCGGATTTTTTTCATTTTTCTACTTTCCCATAATATAAACCTAACAAATGAACTTAACATCTTATAAGATATACTTCTTTACCCTCAGTGTTTAATTTTGCAAAGATTTCACTGTTTGGATGTGTTTTTCTATTGGTGTCTGTTTGTGTGCGCATACAGCTGAGATAAGGCTGTTTTCGGATTTTTTTCATTTTTCTACTTTCCCATAATATAAACCTAACAAATGAACTTAACATCTTATAAGATATACTTCTTTACCCTCAGTGTTTAATTTTGCAAAGATTTCACTGTTTGGATGTGTTTTTCTATTGAAGTCTGTTTGTGTGCGCATTCAGCTGAGATAAGGCTGTTTCCGAATTTTTTTTAATTTTTCTGCTGTCCCATAACATAAACCTCACAAATGAAGTTAACATCTTAAAATATTTAGTTCTGTACCCTCAGTGTTTGATTTTGCAATGGTTTCATTGTTGGGATGTGTTTTTCTACAAGTGTCTGTTTGTGTGCGCATTCAGCTGAGATAAGGCTGTTTTCTGATTTTTTTTCATTTTCTACTGTCCCATAACATAAACCTCACAAATAAAGTTAACATCTTATAAGATATACTAATGTACCCTCTTCGTTCCGCTCGTCTTGGGACCCCAAACGACATATGAAATATTCACACTCCTGCGACCTGTAGTTCCTCTTTCACTCGGCCCAAAAGGGTCTAACCCTGGATTTCCGCGCTATCGATAGGAATCAGTTCTATTTTTTCCGTTGCCGCTGCTGAACCTCGTAAATTTCAACGAAGCAGATCGCACAAGACAGGAAGTCCGACACAGTATCAAAGTAAAACACTTTCCGCCCCCCTTTCAAAATAAAACACAATACGCAGGTCACAACTTCACCTCAACGTCACGGTGCTCCCAGGTCAACAGTCATTTGATCCGAGGGTCTCGGAGACAATGGACGACGAGAGACTGATTATGGAAGTGGAGAAATGAAAGAAGCTGTGTTGTTGTTGTTGTTTCCTTTATACACACAGTCTATCGCGGGATCTCGCGTCCGTTCGAGATTATCGCGCGATCTTCCGTGAATACCGCTGGCTCCCAAGGCTCCGCGCCGCTGCCGTAACGCGCCCGGTGGGGATTGACGTTTGGGAGAGGACGAAGCAGAACCGCGCCGCGGCCGTTCCGCGGCCGTTCCGCGGCCGTTCCGCGTCCAGTGGAAATCCAGGGTAAGACTGTATAGAGTCTGACATGACCTGATTTTCAGTTTTTGGATACAGGACTTTGGGCTTTTTTCCCCCGGCCAAAAAAAACTGCCAAAAACACAGTCTGTAAAATTCAAACGTAAGAAAGGTGGGAAACTGTCTTTTCTTCAATAATTCCTAAAGGCAATGAGCCCGGAGGCTGATTTCTCCGTATGTGTATCAGGGACTCCTGGCTGATCCAGGGTGCCGAGTTTCAGACCTGTGCAACCTTTGGAAAGGTCAAAGGTCAGCCGCTCTGGTGTGTTTTTTGTAATAATTCCTAAAGGCATTGAGCCAGGAGTCTGATTTTTCCGTATGTGTATCAGGGATTTAGGCTTATCCCGGGTGCAGAGTTTCAGACCTGTGCAACCTTGGGAAAGGTCAATGGTCAGCCGTTCGGGTGTGTTTTTTGTAATAATTCCTAAAAGCATTCAGCCAGTGGTCTGATTTTTCCGTATCTGTATCAGGGACTAAGGCTTATCCAGGGTGCCAAGTTTCAGACCCGTGCAACCTTTGGAAAGGTCAAAGGTCAGCCGTTCGGGTGTGTTTTTTGTAATAATTCCTAAAGGCATTGAGCCAGGAGTCTGATTTTTCCGTATGTGTATCAGGGATTTAGGCTTATCCCGGTAGCCGAGTTTCAGACCCGTGCAACCTTCGGAAAGGTCAATGGTCAGCCGTTCGGGTGTGTTTTTTGTAATAATTCCTAAAGGCATTGAGCCAGGAGTCTGATTTTTCCGTATGTGTATCAGGGATTTAGGCTTATCTCGGGTGCAGAGTTTCAGGCCTGTGCAACCTTCGGAAAGGTCAATGGTCAGCCGTTCGGGTGTGTTTTTTGTAATAATTCCTAAAGGCATTGAGTCAGGAGTCTGATCTTTCCGTATGTGTATCAGGGATTTAGGCTTATCCCCGGTGCAGAGTTTCAGACCTGTGCAACCTTCGGAAAGGTCAATGGTCAGCCGTTCGGGTGTGTTTTTTGTAATAATTCCTAAAGGCATTCAGCCAGTGGTCTGATTTTTCCGTATCTGTATCAGGGACTAAGGCTTATCCAGGGTGCCAAGTTTCAGACCCGTGCAACCTTTGGAAAGGTCAAAGGTCAGCCGTTCGGGTGTGTTTTTTGTAATAATTCCTAAAGGCCTTAAGCCAGGAGTCTGATTTTTCCGTATGTGTATCAGGGACTAAAGCTTATCCCGGTTGCCGAGTTTCAGACCTGTGCAACCCTCGGAAAGGTCAATGGTCAGCCGTTCGGGTGTTTTTTTTGTAATAATTCCTAAAGGCATTGAGCCAGGAGTCTGATTTTTCCGTATGTGCATCAGGGACTAAGGCTAAGAGAGGAACCTCTTTTGAGCTTTTCTTAATCGTGCATTAATATTTGTAGTATCTCCTAATAAGCAGGTTTGAGGATTTAATGGGAGATGTAGTCCTAGGAGTTTTGTCATGATGCCAGAGAAATCATGCCAGAATGTGTTAAGTTTTGTGCATAACCAAGTGCAGTGTAGGAATGAACCCTCTTCTATACTACATCTAAAGCACAGGTTGGATATCTCAGGTTTATATTTATGTAATTTCTGTGGCGTAAGATAGGTTTGATGAAGAAAGTTATAATAAGTCAGCCTGTATCTAGAATTAAGAGTGGCAGTTAGACTTTTTTGACACAATTCAGCCCAGAGCTCTGTACGCATTGTCACACCCAAGTCAGACTCCCATTTCTCCCTTGATTTATGTAAACCTGGTTTTGGAGCATCATCCATCAAGAGGGAGTAGACTTTTGCAATAAGACGGGGTGCGTTACCCTCCTGAAGCAGTTTTTCCAGATCGCTGAGCATGGGTAAAGTCATTTCAGATCCCAAAACAGATTTAAGAAATGATCTTAACTGTAAATAACAAAAAAAGTTTCTACTGGACAGATCATATTTCCTCCTTAGGTCCTCAAAAGACATCAGGCATCCATCCTTATAACAGTCCTCCAAATGATGAATCCCTTTCTGGTGCCACGTTTCCAGGATCTTATTATCCACTGACATAGGTATGAGTTCGTTCTGTTTCAATGGTGTCCTGGGTGAAATATATTTTTTAGTCCAGTATTTTTCCGGACTTCATGCCATGTTTTGATGATATGGGTCAAAACAGGGTTGTCAGTTCTTCTGGAGATGGTTGTAGGTGTCCATTTATAGCTGAAGTCTGCAGGAACCTTTTCTTTAACAGCATACATTCCAATTGAAACCCAAGGTGGGACATTTTCCCTTTCAAATAAAAAAGAAACAAGTCGCATCTGGGCAGCCAAATAATGCTTTTCAAGGTTAGGCAGTCGAAGACCCCCCAGTTTATAATCCCATGTAAGTTTTTCCATTGAAACCCTTGGAGTCTTACCATTCCATATGAATTGTCTAATATGTTTATTCAGGTTTTTAAAAAAGCTGGATGGCACTGGGATTGGTAAGGACTGAAAGAGGTACTGCAGCCTTGGTAATATATTAATTTTAATGCAATTTATTCGGCCGATCAAAGTGATAGGTAAGCTCATCCATTTCTGTAAATCCTCTATTATTCGACTAACTAGTGGTGAGTAGTTGAGTTTGTACACATTTTTAAGGTTGTTATCCACCATAATTCCAAGGTATCTTATCCCGCTTGGAGACCATTTAAATGGACCTCTTTGCTGATGTTCAGTGTAGTCAAAATTTGAAAGTGGAAGAATTTCACATTTATCGTAATTTACCTTATATCCAGAGACAAATCCAAATGCATGCAAAACGGTTTTCAATTTAGCAAGGGAATCAGATGGTTTTGTTAAATACAGAATTATATCATCTGCCATCAGATTGATTTTATGTATCGTCTGGTCCACTTTCACACCTTTTATCTCTGAATCGTGTCTGATTGTCTCGGCCAGAGGTTCAATAGCTATAACGAAAAGCCCAGGGGATAAGGGACACCCTTGTCTGCTCGATCTACTGAGGGGGAAGACAGTGGACATTTGTCCATTAGTAATTATTCTGGCCTGTGGATTCTTATACAGCATTCTGACCCAATTAATAAAATAGGAGCCAAATCCAAATTTAGATAGAACCTTGAATAGATAGGGCCACTCAAGCCTATCAAAGGCCTTTTCCGCGTCCAGCGTAACGGCTATACTAGGTTCAGTACTGGAGGTTGCCATATGAATAACGTTAAGTAACCTACACATGTTATTGGCAGAGGATCTCTTCTGGATAAAGCCAACCTGGTCTCGGTTTATCAATTTTGGTAAGAATTCACTCAACCTGTTTGCTATAGCTTTAGAAAACAATTTATAATCCGCATTCAAGAGTGAAATTGGTCGGAAAGAGGAGCATTTTAAGGGGTCTTTGTTTTTTTTATGGATCACTGTAATTATAGCCATTGAAAATGAATCAGGGAGGCTTTGTGTTTTAGATGGTAGATTAATTACATCCATAAGGAGAGGTATAAGCAAATCCTTAAACTCTTTATAAAATTCGGGGGGAAACCCATCCTCCCCTGGTGATTTATTAGATTGCAGCGTTGCTAGAGCGTTTTCGATCTCTTTGGAGGTAAATGGTGAATCTAAATACCTCTGGTCGTCTTGACTCAGTTTAGGCAAATCAATATTATTTAAGAATGTATCTATTGTGGACAGATCTTCTGGTGATTCCGACTTGTATAAATTAACATAAACTTTTTAAAAGTTTCATTTATTTCTTTTGGGTTCTGTGTAATACAGCCATGTTCGTCTTCAATTTGGTTAATTGTTTTTGAACTCTCCTCTTTCTTTAATTGCCAGGATAGGACTTTATGAGCCTTCTCCCCCAGTTCGTAGTACCTTTGTTTCGTTCTCAAAATGTCTTTCTCAGCCCTATAAGTGCATAGTGTATTATACTTGAGTTTTCTTTTTACCAATAAACTGTATATCTTCTTATCCCTATGTTGCTGAAAGTCTTTTTCCAGCCCAAGAATTTCTTTTTCAAATTTTTCCACTTCTGCTACATATGATTTTTTAAGTCCTTTTGTATATGAGATTATTTGTCTTCTTAAATAAGCTTTTAATGTATCCCATAGTATGAAACTATTAGGGGAAGAAGGACAGTTTGTTTCACAGAATAGTTTGATTTGATCCCTGACAAATTTACAGAAGTCAGGGACCTGTGTATCAGGGATTTAGGCTTATCCCGGGTGCAGAGTTTCAGGCCTGTGCAACCTTCGGAAAGGTCAATGGTCAGCCGTTCCGGTGTGTTTTTTGTAATAATTCCTAAAGGCATTGAGTCAGGAGTCTGATCTTTCCGTATGTGTATCAGGGATTTAGGCTTATCCCCGGTGCAGAGTTTCAGAACTGTGCAACCTTCGGAAAGGTCAATGGTCAGCCGTTCCGGTGTGTTTTTTGTAATAATTCCTAAAGGCATTGAGTCAGGAGTCTGATCTTTCCGTATGTGTATCAGGGATTTAGGCTTATCCCCGGTGCAGAGTTTCAGAACTGTGCAACCTTCGGAAAGGTCAATGGTCAGCCGTTCAGGTGTGTTTTTTGTAATAATTCCTAAAGGCATTGAGCCAGGAGTCTGATTTTTCCGTATGTGTATCAGGGATTTAGGCTTATCCCGGATGCAGAGTTTCAGACCTGTGTAACCTTCGGAAAGGTCAATGGTCAGCCGTTCGGGTGTGTTTTTTGTAATAATTCCTAAAGGCATTGAGTCAGGAGTCTGTTTTCTCCGTATGTGTATCAGGGACTAAAGCTTATCCCGGTTGCCGAGTTTCAGACCTGTGCAACCTTCGGAAAGGTCAATGGTCAGCCGTTCGGGTGTGTTTTTTGTAATAATTCCTAAAGGCATTGAGCCAGGAGTCTGATTTTTCCGTATGTGTATCAGGGATTTAGGCTTATCCCGGGTGCAGAGTTTCAGGCCTGTGCAACCTTTGGAAAGGTCAATGGTCAGCCGTTCGGGTGTGTTTTTTGTAATAATTCCTAAAGGCATTGAGTCAGGAGTCTGATCTTTCCGTATGTGTATCAGGGACTAAAGATTATCCCGGTAGCCGAGTTTCAGACCTGTGCAACCTTCGGAAAGGTCAATGGTCAGCCATTCGGGTGTGTTTTTTGTAATAATTCCTAAAGGCATTGAGCCAGGAGTCTGATTTTTCCGTATGCGTATCAGGGACTAAGGCTAATCTAGGGTGCCGAGTTTCAGACCTGTGTAACCTTCGGAAAGGTCAAAGGTCAGCCGTTTAGATTCAAGATTCAAGATTCAAGATTCAAGATTTCTTCATTGTCATACTAACACACATTAGACATGAGGTCAGAACGAAAATCAGTCTCTCCAGAACCCGGTCGGCCCAGCAATAAGAAGAATAAGAAAATAAGAAATAAGAACCAACAGTTTAACTTAACAAAATATAAATTAAAAGAGATCAAAACTTTAAACCTCTGGAGGTAAGGTGCTGTGCAAAAAAGAATTTGGTGCAAGGGTGTGTACGGTACTGGGGGCATGTGCAAAGTACAGTACGTGGGGGGTGGGGGCAGCAGGGCTATGGGGTTACAGAGAGTTAAGGAGTCTGACAGCTCCAGGGAAGAAGCTGTTCCTCAGTCTCGTAGTGCTGCTCTTGATGCTCCGTAGCCTCCTGCCTGAGGGGAGGGGGGTGAACAGTGTGTGTGCCGGGTGAGTGGGATCTCTCATGATGCAGGTAGCCCTTTTCCTGCATCTGGAGGTGAAGATGTCCGTGATGGTGGGGAGGCTGCTGCCCACGGTTCTCTGTGCAGCTTTCACCACTCTGCTGCAGAGCAGCTGCCGTGCCACACAGTGATGCAGGAGCACAGGACACTCTCCACTACACATCTGTAGAAGGTGATAAGGGCTGACCTTCCTAGTCCAGCGCGTCTCAGCCTCCTGAGGAAGTAGAGGCGCTGGTGTGCCTTCCGGACCAGGCTGGAAGTGTTGCTGCTCCAGGTGAGGTCGTCCTTGAGATGCACGCCCAGGTACCTGAAGCTGGAGACCACTTCCACCGCTGTTCCTCCGATGTGCAGGGGAGAATGGGGGGGATGTCTGCTCTGATGTTTAGGTGTGTTTTTTGTAATAATTCCTAAAGGCATTAAGCCAGGAGTCTGATTTTTCCGTATGTGTATCAGGGACTAAGGCTGATCGAGGGTATTTTAATCTTTTTTCTACTGTCCTATAATATGAAGTTAACATCTTATAAGGTATATTGATGTACCCTCAGTGTTTGAATTTATAATGATTTCACTGTTTGGATGTGTTTTTCTATTTGTGTCTGTTTTTGTGCGCATTCAGACACACCCGAACGGCTGACCTTTGACCTTTCCAAAGGTTGCACGGGTCTGAAACTGTTTCTACTGTCCCATAACATAAAACTCACAAATAAATTTAACATCTTATAAGATATAGTTATATACCTTCAGTGTTTGATTTTGCAATGATTTCACTGTTTGAATGTGTTTTTCTATTTTTGTCTGTTTTTGTGTGCAGTAAGCTGGAATACGACTGTTTTCTGATTTTTTTTTCATTTTTCTACTGTCCCATAACATAAACCTCACAAATAAAGTTAACATCTTATAAGATATTCTTCGGTACCCTCACTGTTTGATTTTGCAATGATTTCACTGTTTGGATGTGTTTTTCTATTTCTGTCTGTTTTTGTGCGCATTCAGCTGGAATACGACTGTTTTCTGATTTTTTTTCATTTTCTACTGTCCCATAACATAAACCTCACAAATAAAGTTAACATCTTATAAGATATACTAATGTACCCTCGTCGTTCCGCTCGTCTTGGGACCCCAAACGACATATGAAATATTCACACTCCTGCGACCTGTAGAAATGTAGTTCCTCCAAAACTTCCACTCTGGCCAAAGAGTCTAAGACTGTATAGAGTCTGACATGACCTGATTTTCAGTTTTTGGACACAGGACTTTGGGCTTTTTTCCCCCTGGCCAAAAAAAACTGCCAAAAACACAGTCTGTAAAATTCAAACGTAAGAAAGGTGGGAAACTGTCTTTTCTTCAATAATTCCTAAAGGCAATGAGCCCGGATGCTGATTTCTCCGTATGTGTATCAGGGACTCCTGGCTGATCCAGGGTGCTGAGTTTCAGATCTGTGCAACCTTTGGAAAGGTCAAAGGTCAGCCACTGTGGTGTATTTTTTGTAATAATTCCTAAAGGCATTGAGTCAGGAGTCTGATTTTTCCGTATGTGTATCAGGGACTAAAGCTTATCCCGGTTGCCGAGTTTCAGACCTGTGCAACTTTCGGAAAAGGTCAATGGTTAGCCGTTCGGGTGTGTTTTTTGTAATAATTCCTAAAGGCATTAAGCCAGGAGTCTGATTTTTCTGTATGTGTATCAGGGACTAAGGCTAATCCAGGGTGCCGAGTTTCAGACCCGTGCAACCTTTGGAAAGGTCAAAGGTCAGCCGTTCGGGTGTGTTTTTTGTAATAATTCCTAAAGGCATTAAGCCAGGAGTCTGGCCAAAGAGTCTAAGACTGTATAGAGTCTGACATGACCTGATTTTCAGTTTTTGGACACAGGACTTTGGGCTTTTTTCCCCCTGGCCAAAAAAAACTGCCAAAAACACAGTCTGTAAAATTCAAACGTAAGAAAGGTGGGAAACTGTCTTTTCTTCAATAATTCCTAAAGGCAATGAGCCCGGATGCTGATTTCTCCGTATGTGTATCAGGGACTCCTGGCTGATCCAGGGTGCCGAGTTTCAGACCTGTGCAACCTTCGGAAAGGTCAAAGGTCAGCCGTTCGGGTGTGTTTTTTGTAATAATTCCTAAAGGCATTAAGCCAGAAGTCTGATTTTTCCGTATGTGTATCAGGGACTAAGGCTGATCGAGGGTATTTTAATCTTTTTTCTACTGTCCTATAATATGAAGTTAACATCTTATAAGGTATATTGATGTACCCTCAGTGTTTAAATTTATAATGATTTCACTGTTTGGATGTGTTTTTCTATTTGTGTCTGTTTTTGTGCGCATTCAGAAGGAATACGGCTGTTATCGCAATTTTTTTCATTTTTCTACTGTCCCATAACATAAACCTCACAAATAAAGTTAAAATCTTATAAGATATAGTTATATACCTTCAGTGTTTGATTTTGCAATGATTTCACTGTTTGAATGTGTTTTTCTATTTGTGTCTGTTTTTGTGCGCATTCAGCTGGAATACGACTGTTTTCTGATTTTTTTTCATTTTTCTACTGTCCCATAACATAAACCTCACAAATAAAGTTAACATCTTATAAGATATACTAATGTACCCTCGTCGTTCCGCTCGTCTTGGGACCCCAAACGACATATGAAATATTCACACTCCTGCGACCTGTAGAAATGTAGTTCCTCCAAAACTTCCACTCTGGCCAAAGAGTCTAAGACTGTATAGCATCTGACATATCCTGATTTTCAGTTTTTGGACACAGGACTTTGGGCTTTTTCCCCCTGGCCAAAAAAAACTGCCAAAAAACACAGTCTGTAAAATTCAAACGTAAGAAAGGTGGGAAACTGTCTTTTCTTCAATAATTCCTAAAGGCAATGAGCCCGGATGCTGATTTCTCCGTATGTGTATCAGGGACTCCTGGCTGATCCAGGGTGCCGAGTTTCAGACCCGTGCAACCTTTGGAAAGGTCAAAGGTCAGCCGCTGTGGTGTGTTTTTTGTAATAATTCCTAAAGGCATTGAGTCAGGAGTCTGATTTTTCCGTATGTGTATCAGGGACTAAAGCTTATCCCGGTTGCCGAGTTTCAGACCTGTGCAACTTTCAGAAAAGGTCAATGGTCAGCCGTTCGGGTGTGTTTTTTGTAATAATTCCTAAAGGCATTTAGCCAGGAGTCTGATTTTTCTGTATGTGTATCAGGGACTAAGGCTAATCCAGGGTGCCGAGTTTCAGACCCGTGCAACCTTTGGAAAGGTCAAAGGTCAGCCGTTCGGGTGTGTTTTTTGTAATAATTCCTAAAGGCATTAAGCCAGGAGTCTGATTTTTCCGTATGTGTATCAGGGACTAAGGCTAATCCAGGGTGTCGAGTTTCAGACCCGTGCAACCTTTGGAAAGGTCAAAGGTCAGCCGTTCGGGTGTGTTTTTTGTAATAATTCCTAAAGGCATTGAGCCAGGAGTCTGATTTTTCCGTGTGTGTATCAGGGACTAAGGCTGATCTAGGGTGCCGAGTTTCAGACCTGTGCAACCTTCGGAAAGGTCAAAGGTCAGCCGTTCGGGTGTGTTTTTTGTAATAATTCCTAAAGGCATTAAGCCAGGAGTCTGATTTTTCCGTATGTGTATCAGGGACTAAGGCTGATCGAGGGTATTTTAATCTTTTTTCTACTGTCCTATAATATGAATTTAACATCTTATAAGGTATATTGATGTACCCTCAGTGTTTAAATTTATATTGATTTCACTGTTGGGATGTGTTTTTCTACAAGTGTCTGTTTGTGTGCGCATTCAGCTGAGATAAGGCTGTTTACTGATTTTTTTAATTTTTCTGCTGTCCCATAACATAAACCTCACAAATGAAGTTAACTTCTTAAAAGATTTAGTTCTGTACCCTTACTGTTTGATTTTGCATTGATTTCACTGTTGGGATGTGTTTTTCTACAAGTGTCTGCTTGTGTGCGCATTCAGCTGAGATAAGGCTGTTTACGGATTTTTTTAATTTTTCTGCTGTCCCTTAACATAAACCTCACAAATGAAGTTAACATCTTAAAAGATTTAGTTCTGTACACTCACTGTTTGATTTTGCAATGATTTCACTGTTTGGATGTGTGTTTCTACAAGTGTCTGTTTGTGTGCGCATTCAGCTGAGATAAGGCTGTTTTCGGATTTTTTTCATTTTTCTACTTTCCCATAATATAAACCTAACAAATCAACTTAACATCTTATAAGATATACTTCTTTACCCTCAGTGTTTAATTTTGCAAAGATTTCACTGTTTGGATGTGTTTTTCTATTGAAGTCTGTTTGTGTGCGCATTCAGCTGAGATAAGGCTGTTTACGGATTTTTTTCATTTTTCTGCTGTCCCATAACATAAACCTCACAAATGAAGTTAACATCTTAAAATATTTAGTTCTGTACACTCACTGTTTGATTTTGCATTGATTTCACTGTTGGGATGTGTTTTTCTACAAGTGTCTGTTTGTGTGCGCATTCAGCTGAGATAAGGCTGTTTACGGATTTTTTTCATTTTTCTGCTGTCCCATAACATAAACCTCACAAATGAAGTTAACATCTTAAAATATTTAGTTCTGTACCCTCAGTGTTTGATTTTGCAATGGTTTCACTGTTGGGATGTGTTTTTCTACAAGTGTCTGTTTGTGTGCGCATTCAGCTGAGATAAGGCTGTTTACGGATTTTTTTAATTTTTCTGCTGTCCCATAACATAAACCTCACAAATGAAGTTAACATCTTATAATATTTAGTTCTGTACCCTCAGTGTTTGATTTTGCAATGGTTTCACTGTTGGGATGTGTTTTTCTACAAGTGTCTGTTTGTGTGCGCATTCAGCTGAGATAAGGCTGTTTACGGATCTTTTTAATTTTTCTGCTGTCCCATAACATAAACCTCACAAATGAAGTTAACATCTTAAAAGATTTAGTTCTGTACACTCACTGTTTGATTTTGCATTGATTTCACTGTTTGGATGTGTTTTTCTATTGGTGTCTGTTTGTGTGCGCATACAGCTGAGATAAGGCTGTTTTCGGATTTTTTTCATTTTTCTACTTTCCCATAATATAAACCTAACAAATGAACTTAACATCTTATAAGATATACTTCTTTACCCTCAGTGTTTAATTTTGCAAAGATTTCACTGTTTGGGATGTGTTTTTCTACAAGTGTCTGTTTGTGTGCGCATTCAGCTGAGATAAGGCTGTTTACGGATTTTTTTAATTTTTCTGCTGTCCCATAACATAAACCTCACAAATGAAGTTAACATCTTAAAAGATTTAGTTCTGTACACTCACTGTTTGATTTTGCATTGATTTCACTGTTTGGATGTGTTTTTCTATTGGTGTCTGTTTGTGTGCGCATACAGCTGAGATAAGGCTGTTTTCGGATTTTTTTCATTTTTCTACTTTCCCATAATATAAACCTAACAAATGAACTTAACATCTTATAAGATATACTTCTTTACCCTCAGTGTTTAATTTTGCAAAGATTTCACTGTTTGGATGTGTTTTTCTATTGGTGTCTGTTTGTGTGCGCATTCAGCTGAGATAAGGCTGTTTACGGATTTTTTTAATTTTTCTGCTGTCCCATAACATAAACCTCACAAATTCAGTTAACATCTTAAAAGATTTAGTTCTGTACCCTCAGTGTTTGATTTTGCAATGATTTCACTGTTGGGATGTGTTTTTCTACAAGTGTCTGTTTGTGTGCGCATTCAGCTGAGATAAGGCTGTTTACGGATTTTTTTCATTTTTCTGCTGTCCCATAACATAAACCTCACAAATGAAGTTAACATCTTAAAATATTTAGTTCTGTACCCTCAGTGTTTGATTTTGCAATGGTTTCACTGTTGGGATGTGTTTTTCTACAAGTGTCTGTTTGTGTGCGCATTCAGCTGAGATAAGGCTGTTTACGGATTTTTTTAATTTTTCTGCTGTCCCATAACATAAACCTCACAAATGAAGTTAACATCTTAAAAAGATTTAGTTCTGTACACTCACTGTTTGATTTTGCAATGATTTCACTGTTTGGATGTGTTTTTCTATTGGTGTCTGTTTGTGTGCGCATACAGCTGAGATAAGGCTGTTTTCGGATTTTTTTCATTTTTCTACTTTCCCATAATATAAACCTAACAAATGAACTTAACATCTTATAAGATATACTTCTTTACCCTCAGTGTTTAATTTTGCAAAGATTTCACTGTTTGGATGTGTTTTTCTATTGGTGTCTGTTTGTGTGCGCATACAGCTGAGATAAGGCTGTTTTCGGATTTTTTTCATTTTTCTACTTTCCCATAATATAAACCTAACAAATGAACTTAACATCTTATAAGATATACTTCTTTACCCTCAGTGTTTAATTTTGCAAAGATTTCACTGTTTGGATGTGTTTTTCTATTTGTGTCTGTTTTTGTGCACATTCAGCAAGTATACGGCTGTTTTCTGATTTTTTTCAATTTTCTATTGTCCTATAACATAAACCTCACAAATAAAGTTAAAATCTTATAAGATATAGTTATATGCCTTCAGTGTTTGATTTTGCAATGATTTCACTGTTTGGATGTGTTTTTCTATTTGTGTCTGTTTTTGTGCACATTCAGCAAGTATACGGCTGTTTTCTGATTTTTTTAAATTTTCTACTGTCCCATAACATAAACCTCACAAATAAAGTTAAAATATTATAAGATATAGTTATATGCCTTCAGTGTTTGATTTTGCAATGATTTCACTGTTTGGATGTGTTTTTCTATTTGTGTCTGTTTTTGTGCACATTCAGCAAGTATACGGCTGTTTTCTGATTTTTTTTCAATTTTCTACTGTCCCATAACATAAACCTCACAAATAAAGTTAACATCTTATAAGATATACTTCTGTAACCTCAGTGTTTGATTTTGCAATGATTTCACTGTTTGGATGTGTTTTTCTATTTGTGTCTGTTTTTGTGCGCATTCAGCAAGTATACGGCTGTTTTCTCATTTTTTTCAATTTTCTGCTGTCCCATAACATAAACCTCACAAATGAAGTTAACATCTTAAAAGATTTAGTTCTGTACACTCACTGTTTGATTTTGCATTGATTTCACTGTTTGAATGTGTTTTTCTATTGGTGTCTGTTTGTTTGCGCATACAGCTGAGATAAGGCTGTTTTCGGATTTTTTTCATTTTTCTACTTTCCCATAATATAAACCTAACAAATGAACTTAACATCTTATAAGATATACTTCTTTACCCTCAGTGTTAAATTTTGCAAAGATTTCACTGTTTGGGATGTGTTTTTCTACAAGTGTCTGTTTGTGTGCGCATTCAGCTGAGATAAGGCTGTTTACGGATTTTTTTAATTTTTCTGCTGTCCCATAACATAAACCTCACAAATGAAGTTAACATCTTAAAAGATTTAGTTCTGTACACTCACTGTTTGATTTTGCATTGATTTCACTGTTTGGATGTGTTTTTCTATTGGTGTCTGTTTGTGTGCGCATACAGCTGAGATAAGGCTGTTTTCGGATTTTTTTCATTTTTCTACTTTCCCATAATATAAACCTAACAAATGAACTTAACATCTTATAAGATATACTTCTTTACCCTCAGTGTCTAATTTTGCAAAGATTTCACTGTTTGGATGTGTTTTTCTATTGGTGTCTGTTTGTGTGCGCATTCAGCTGAGATAAGGCTGTTTACGGATTTTTTTAATTTTTCAGCTGTCCCATAACATAAACCTCACAAATGAAGTTAACATCTTAAAAGATTTAGTTCTGTACCCTCAGTGTTTGATTTTGCAATGGTTTCACTGTTGGGATGTGTTTTTCTACAAGTGTCTGTTTGTGTGCGCATTCAGCTGAGATAAGGCTGTTTACTGATTTTTTTAATTTTTCTGCTGTCCCATAACATAAACCTCACAAATGAAGTTAACTTCTTAAAAGATTTAGTTCTGTACCCTTACTGTTTGATTTTGCATTGATTTCACTGTTGGGGTGTGTTTTTCTACAAGTGTCTGCTTGTGTGCGCATTCAGCTGAGATAAGGCTGTTTACGGATTTTTTTAATTTTTCTGCTGTCCCTTAACATAAACCTCACAAATGAAGTTAACATCTTAAAAGATTTAGTTCTGTACACTCACTGTTTGATTTTGCAATGATTTCACTGTTTGGATGTGTTTTTCTATTTGTGTCTGTCTTTGTGCACGTTCAGCAAGTATACAGCTGTTTTCTGAATTTTTTCAATTTTCTACTGTCCCATAACATAAACCTCACAAATAAAGTTAACATCTTATAAGATATACTTCTGTAACCTCAGTGTTTGATTTTGCAATGATTTCACTGTTTGGATGTGTTTTTCTATTTGTGTCTGTTTTTGTGCGCATTCAGCAAGTATACTGCTATTTTCTGATTTTTTTCAATTTTCTACTGTCCCGTAACATAAACCTCACAAATAAAGTTAAAATCTTATAAGATATAGTTATATGCCTTCAGTGTTTGATTTTGCAATGATTTCACTGTTTGGATGTGTTTTTCTATTTGTGTCTGTTTTTGTGCACATTCAGCATGTATACGGCTGTTTTCTGATTTTTTTCAATTTTCTACTGTTCCATAACATAAACCTCACAAAAAAAGTTAACATCTCATAAGATATACTTCTGTAACCTCAGTGTTTGATTTTGCAATGATTTCACTGTTTGGATGTGTTTTTCTATGTGTGTCTGTGTTTGTGCACATTCAGCAAGTATACGGCTGTTTTCTGATTTTTTTCAATTTTCTACTGTTCCATAATATAAACCTCACAAATAAAGTTAACATCTTATAAGATATACTTCTGTAACCTCAGTGTTTGATTTTGCAATGATTTCACTGTTTGGATGTGTTTTTCTATTTGTGTCTTTTGTTGTGCACATTCAGCAAGTATACGGCTGTTTTCTGATTTTTTTCAATTTTCTATTGTCCCGTAACATTAACCTCATAAATAAAGTTAACATCTTATAAGATATAGTTATATGCATTCAGTGTTTGATTTTGCAATGATTTCACTGTTTGGATGTGTTTTTCTATTTGTGTCTGTCTTTGTGCACGTTCAGCAAGTATACAGCTGTTTTCTGATTTTTTTCAATTTTCTACTGTCCCATAACATAAACCTCACAAATAAAGTAAACATCTTAAAAGATTTAGTTCTGTACCCTCACTGTTTGATTTTGCAATGATTTCACTGTTTGGATGTGTTTTTCTACAAGTGTCTGTTTGTGCCCCATTGAGCTGAGATAAGGCTGTTTTCGGATTTTTTTCATTTTTCTACTTTCCCATAATATAAACCTAACAAATGAACTTAACATCTTATAAGATATACTTCTTTACCCTCAGTGTTTAATTTTGCAATGATTTCACTGTTGGGATGTGTTTTTCTACAAGTATCTGTTTGTCTGCACATTCAGCTGAGATAAGGCTGTTTAAGGATTTTTTTAATTTTTCTGCTGTCCCATAACATAAACATCACAAATGAAGTTAACATCTTAAAAGATTTAGTTCTGTACCCTCAGTGTTTGATTTTGCAATGATTTCACTGTTGGGATGTGTTTTTCTACAAGTGTCTGTTTTGTGTGCGCATTCAGCTGAGATAAGGCTGTTTACGGATTTTTTGAATTTTTCTGCTGTTCCATAACATAAACCTCACAAATGAAGTTAACATCTTAAAAGATTTAGTTCTGTACACTCACTGTTTGATTTTGCAATGATTTCACTGTTTGGATGTGTTTTTCTATTGGTGTCTGTTTGTGTTCGCATTCAGCTGAGATAAGGCTGTTTACGGATTTTTTTAATTTTTCTGCTGTCCCATAACATAAACCTCACAAATGAAGATAACATCTTATAAGATATACTTCTTTACCCTCAGTGTTTAATTTTGCAATGATTTCACTGTTGGGATGTGTTTTTCTACAAGTATCTGTTTGTGTGTCATTCAGCTGAGATAAGGCTTTTTAAGGATTTTTTTAATTTTTCTGCTGTCCCATAACATAAACCTCACAAATGAAGTTAACATCTTAAAATATTTAGTTCTGTACCCTCAGTGTTTGATTTTGCTTTGATTTCACTGTTTGGATGTGTTTTTCTATTGGTGTCTGTTTGTGTGCGCATTCAGCTGTTTCCGGATTTTTTTCATTTTTCTGCTGTCCCATAACATAAACCTCACAAATAAAGTTAAAATCTTAGAAGTTATAGTTATATGCCTTCAGTGTTTGATTTTGCAATGATTTCACTGTTTGGATGTGTTTTTCTATTTGTGTCTGTTTTTGTGCACATTCAGCAAGTATACGGCTGTTTTCTGATTTTTTTCAATTTTCTATTGTCCCATAACATAAACCTCACAAATGAAGTTAACATCTTATAAGATATACTTCTTTACCCTCAGTGTTTAATTTTGCAATGATTTCACTGTTGGGATGTGTTTTTCTACAAGTATCTGCTTGTGTGTCATTCAGCTGAGATAAGGCTTTTTAAGGATTTTTTTAATTTTTCTGCTGTCCCATAACATAAACCTCACAAATGAAGTTAACATCTTAAAATATTTAGTTCTGTACCCTCAGTGTTTGATTTTGCTTTGATTTCACTGTTTGGATGTGTTTTTCTATTGGTGTCTGTTTGTGTGCGCATTCAGCTGTTTCCGGATTTTTTTCATTTTTCTGCTGTCCCATAACATAAACCTCACAAATAAAGTTAAAATCTTAGAAGTTATAGTTATATGCCTTCAGTGTTTGATTTTGCAATGATTTCACTGTTTGGATGTGTTTTTCTATTTGTGTCTGTTTTTGTGCACATTCAGCAAGTATACGGCTGTTTTCTGATTTTTTTCAATTTTCTATTGTCCCATAACATAAACCTCACAAATGAAGTTAACATCTTATAAGATATACTTCTTTACCCTCAGTGTTTAATTTTGCAATGATTTCACTGTTGGGATGTGTTTTTCTACAAGTATCTGTTTGTGTGTCATTCAGCTGAGATAAGGCTTTTTAAGGATTTTTTTAATTTTTCTGCTGTCCCATAACATAAACCTCACAAATGAAGTTAACATCTTAAAATATTTAGTTCTGTACCCTCAGTGTTTGATTTTGCTTTGATTTCACTGTTTGGATGTGTTTTTCTATTGGTGTCTGTTTGTGTGCGCATTCAGCTGTTTCCGGATTTTTTTCATTTTTCTGCTGTCCCATAACATAAACCTCACAAATAAAGTTAAAATCTTAGAAGTTATAGTTATATGCCTTCAGTGTTTGATTTTGCAATGATTTCACTGTTTGGATGTGTTTTTCTATTTGTGTCTGTTTTTGTGCACATTCAGCAAGTATACGGCTGTTTTCTGATTTTTTTCAATTTTCTATTGTCCCATAACATAAACCTCACAAATGAAGTTAACATCTTATAAGATATACTTCTTTACCCTCAGTGTTTAATTTTGCAATGATTTCACTGTTGGGATGTGTTTTTCTACAAGTATCTGTTTGTGTGTCATTCAGCTGAGATAAGGCTTTTTAAGGATTTTTTTAATTTTTCTGCTGTCCCATAACATAAACCTCACAAATGAAGTTAACATCTTAAAATATTTAGTTCTGTACCCTCAGTGTTTGATTTTGCTTTGATTTCACTGTTTGGATGTGTTTTTCTATTGGTGTCTGTTTGTGTGCGCATTCAGCTGTTTCCGGATTTTTTTCATTTTTCTGCTGTCCCATAACATAAACCTCACAAATAAAGTTAAAATCTTAGAAGTTATAGTTATATGCCTTCAGTGTTTGATTTTGCAATGATTTCACTGTTTGGATGTGTTTTTCTATTTGTGTCTGTTTTTGTGCACATTCAGCAAGTATACGGCTGTTTTCTGATTTTTTTCAATTTTCTATTGTCCTATAACATAACCTCACAAATAAAGTTAAAATCTTATAAGATATAGTTATATGCCTTCAGTGTTTGATTTTGCAATGATTTCACTGTTTGGATGTGTTTTTCTATTTGTGTCTTTTGTTGTGCACATTCAGCAAGTATACGGCTGTTTTCTGATTTTTTTCAATTTTCTATTGTCCTATAACATAACCTCACAAATAAAGTTAAAATCTTATAAGATATAGTTATATGCCTTCAGTGTTTGATTTTGCAATGATTTCACTGTTTGGATGTGTTTTTCTACAAGTATCTGTTTGTCTGCGCATTCAGCTGAGATAAGGCTGTTTAAGGATTTTTTAAATTTTTCTGCTGTCCCATAACATAAACATCACAAATGAAGTTAACATCTTAAAAGATTTAGTTCTGTACCCTCAGTGTTTGATTTTGCAATGATTTCACTGTTGGGATGTGTTTTTCTACAAGTGTCTGTTTGTGTGCGCATTCAGCTGAGATAAGGCTGTTTACGGATTTTTTTAATTTTTCTGCTGTTCCATAACATAAACCTCACAAATGAAGTTAACATCTTAAAAGATTTAGTTCTGTACACTCACTGTTTGATTTTGCAATGATTTCACTGTTTGGATGTGTTTTTCTATTGGTGTCTGTTTGTGTTCGCATTCAGCTGAGATAAGGCTGTTTCCGGATTTTTTTAATTTTTCTGCTGTCCCATAACATAAACCTCACAAATGAAGTTAACATCTTATAAGATATACTTCTTTACCCTCAGTGTTTAATTTTGCAATGATTTCACTGTTGGGATGTGTTTTTCTACAAGTATCTGTTTGTGTGTCATTCAGCTGAGATAAGGCTTTTTAAGGATTTTTTGAATTTTTCTGCTGTCCCATAACATAAACCTCACAAATGAAGTTAACATCTTAAAATATTTAGTTCTGTTCCCTCAGTGTTTGATTTTGCTTTGATTTCACTGTTTGGACGTGTTTTTCTATTGGTGTCTGTTTGTGTGCGCATTCAGCTGTTTCCGGATTTTTTTCATTTTTCTGCTGTCCCATAACATAAACCTCACAAATAAAGTTAAAATCTTAGAAGTTATAGTTATATGCCTTCAGTGTTTGATTTTGCAATGATTTCACTGTTTGGATGTGTTTTTCTATTTGTGTCTGTTTTTGTGCACATTCAGCAAGTATACGGCTGTTTTCTGATTTTTTTCAATTTTCTATTGTCCTATAACATAACCTCACAAATAAAGTTAAAATCTTATAAGATATACTTCTGTAACCTCAGTGTTTGATTTTGCAATGATTTCACTGTTTGGATGTGTTTTTCTACAAGTGTCTGTTTTTGTGCACATTCAGCAAGTATACGGCTGTTTTCTGATTTTTTTCAATTTCCTAATCTTAGAAGTTATAGTTATATGTCTTCAGTGTTTGATTTTGCAATGATTTCACTGTTTGGATGTGTTTTTCTATTTGTGTCTTTTGTTGTGCACATTCAGCAAGTATACGGCTGTTTTCTGATTTTTTTCAATTTTCTATTGTCCCATAACATAAACCTCACAAATAAAGTTAACATCTTATAAGATATAGTTATTTATCCTCAGTGTTTGATTTTGCAATGATTTCACTGTTTGGATGTGTTTTTCTATTTGTGTCTGTTTTTGTGCGCATTCAGCAAGTATACGGCTGTTTTCTGATTTTTTTCAATTTTCTACTGTCCCATAACATAAACCTCACAAATAAAGTAAACATCTTATAAGATATACTTCTGTAACCTCAGTGTTTGATTTTGCAATGATTTCACTGTTTGGATGTGTTTTTCTATTTGTGTCTGTTTTTGTGCGCATTCAGCAAGTATACGGCTGTTTTCTGATTTTTTTAAATTTTCTACTGTCCCATAACATAAACCTCACAAATAAAGTTAAAATCTTATAAGATATAGTTATATGCCTTCAGTGTTTGATTTTGCAATGATTTCACTGTTTGGATGTGTTTTTCTATTTGTGTCTGTTTTTGTGCACATTCAGCAAGTATACGGCTGTTTTCTGATTTTTTTCAATTTTCTACTGTCCCATAACATAAACCTCACAAATAAAGTTTAAATCTTATAAGATATAGTTATTTATCCTCAGTGTTTGATTTTGCAATGATTTCACTGTTTGGATGTGTTTTTCTATTTGTGTCTGTTTTTGTGCGCATTCAGCAAGTATACGGCTGTTTTCTGATTTTTTTCAATTTTCTATTGTCCCGTAACATTAACCTCATAAATAAAGTTAACATCTTATAAGATATAGTTATATGCCTTCAGTGTTTGATTTTGCAATGATTTCACTGTTTGGATGTGTTTTTCTATTTGTGTCTGTCTTTGTGCACGTTCAGCAAGTATACGGCTGTTTTCTGATTTTTTTCAATTTTCTACTGTCGCATAACATAAACCTCACAAATAAAGTTAAAATCTTATAAGATATAGTTATATGCCTTCAGTGTTTGATTTTGCAATGATTTCACTGTTTGGATGTGTTTTTCTATTTGTGTCTGTTTTTGTGCACATTCAGCAAGTATACGGCTGTTTTCTGATTTTTTTCAATTTTCTACTGTCCCATAACATAAACCTCACAAATAAAGTTTAAATCTTATAAGATATAGTTATTTATCCTCAGTGTTTGATTTTGCAATGATTTCACTGTTTGGATGTGTTTTTCTATTTGTGTCTGTTTTTGTGCGCATTCAGCAAGTATACGGCTGTTTTCTGATTTTTTTCAATTTTCTACTGTCCCATAACATAAACCTCACAAATAAAGTTAACATCTTATAAGATATACTTCTGTAACCTCAGTGTTTGATTTTGCAATGATTTCACTGTTTGGATGTGTTTTTCTATTTGTGTCTGTTTTTGTGCGCATTCAGCAAGTATACGGCTGTTTTCTGATTTTTTTCAATTTTCTACTGTCCAGTAACATAAACCTCACAAATAAAGTTAAAATCTTAAAAGATATAGTTATATGCCTTCAGTGTTTGATTTTGCAATGATTTCACTGTTTGGATGTGTTTTTCTATTTGTGTCTGTTTTTGTGCACATTCAGCAAGTATAGGGCTGTTTTCTGATTTTTTTCAATTTTCTACTGTTCCATAACATAAACCTCACAAATAAAGTTAACATCTTATAAGATATACTTCTGTAACCTCAGTGTTTGATTTTGCAATGATTTCACTGTTTGGATGTGTTTTTCTATTTGTGTCTGTTTTTGTGCGCATTCAGCAAGTATACGGCTGTTTTCTGATTTTTTTCAATTTTCTACTGTCCAGTAACATAAACCTCACAAATAAAGTTAAAATCTTATAAGATATAGTTATATGCCTTCAGTGTTTGATTTTGCAATGATTTCACTGTTTGGATGTGTTTTTCTATTTGTGTCTGTTTTTGTGCACATTCAGCAAGTATAGGGCTGTTTTCTGATTTTTTTCAATTTTCTACTGTTCCATAACATAAACCTCACAAATTAAGTAAACATCTTATAAGATATACTTCTGTAACCTCAGTGTTTGATTTTGCAATGATTTCACTGTTTGGATGTGTTTTTCTATTTGTGTCTGTTTTTGTGCACATTCAGCAAGTATACGGCTGTTTTCTGATTTTTTTCAATTTTCTACTGTCCCATAACATAAACCTCACAAATAAAGTTTAAATCTTATAAGATATAGTTATTTATCCTCAGTGTTTGATTTTGCAATGATTTCACTGTTTGGATGTGTTTTTCTATTTGTGTCTGTTTTTGTGCACATTCAGCAAGTATACGGCTGTTTTCTGATTTTTTTCAATTTTCTATTGTCCCATAACATAAACCTCACAAATGAAGTTAACATCTTATAAGATATACTTCTTTACCCTCAGTGTTTAATTTTGCAATGATTTCACTGTTGGGATGTGTTTTTCTACAAGTATCTGTTTGTGTGTCATTCAGCTGAGATAAGGCTTTTTAAGGATTTTTTTAATTTTTCTGCTGTCCCATAACATAAACCTCACAAATGAAGTTAACATCTTAAAATATTTAGTTCTGTACCCTCAGTGTTTGATTTTGCTTTGATTTCACTGTTTGGATGTGTTTTTCTATTGGTGTCTGTTTGTGTGCGCATTCAGCTGTTTCCGGATTTTTTTCATTTTTCTGCTGTCCCATAACATAAACCTCACAAATAAAGTTAAAATCTTAGAAGTTATAGTTATATGCCTTCAGTGTTTGATTTTGCAATGATTTCACTGTTTGGATGTGTTTTTCTATTTGTGTCTGTTTTTGTGCACATTCAGCAAGTATACGGCTGTTTTCTGATTTTTTTCAATTTTCTATTGTCCTATAACATAACCTCACAAATAAAGTTAAAATCTTATAAGATATAGTTATATGCCTTCAGTGTTTGATTTTGCAATGATTTCACTGTTTGGATGTGTTTTTCTATTTGTGTCTTTTGTTGTGCACATTCAGCAAGTATACGGCTGTTTTCTGATTTTTTTCAATTTTCTATTGTCCTATAACATAACCTCACAAATAAAGTTAAAATCTTATAAGATATAGTTATATGCCTTCAGTGTTTGATTTTGCAATGATTTCACTGTTTGGATGTGTTTTTCTACAAGTATCTGTTTGTCTGCGCATTCAGCTGAGATAAGGCTGTTTAAGGATTTTTTAAATTTTTCTGCTGTCCCATAACATAAACATCACAAATGAAGTTAACATCTTAAAAGATTTAGTTCTGTACCCTCAGTGTTTGATTTTGCAATGATTTCACTGTTGGGATGTGTTTTTCTACAAGTGTCTGTTTGTGTGCGCATTCAGCTGAGATAAGGCTGTTTACGGATTTTTTTAATTTTTCTGCTGTTCCATAACATAAACCTCACAAATGAAGTTAACATCTTAAAAGATTTAGTTCTGTACACTCACTGTTTGATTTTGCAATGATTTCACTGTTTGGATGTGTTTTTCTATTGGTGTCTGTTTGTGTTCGCATTCAGCTGAGATAAGGCTGTTTCCGGATTTTTTTAATTTTTCTGCTGTCCCATAACATAAACCTCACAAATGAAGTTAACATCTTATAAGATATACTTCTTTACCCTCAGTGTTTAATTTTGCAATGATTTCACTGTTGGGATGTGTTTTTCTACAAGTATCTGTTTGTGTGTCATTCAGCTGAGATAAGGCTTTTTAAGGATTTTTTGAATTTTTCTGCTGTCCCATAACATAAACCTCACAAATGAAGTTAACATCTTAAAATATTTAGTTCTGTTCCCTCAGTGTTTGATTTTGCTTTGATTTCACTGTTTGGACGTGTTTTTCTATTGGTGTCTGTTTGTGTGCGCATTCAGCTGTTTCCGGATTTTTTTCATTTTTCTGCTGTCCCATAACATAAACCTCACAAATAAAGTTAAAATCTTAGAAGTTATAGTTATATGCCTTCAGTGTTTGATTTTGCAATGATTTCACTGTTTGGATGTGTTTTTCTATTTGTGTCTGTTTTTGTGCACATTCAGCAAGTATACGGCTGTTTTCTGATTTTTTTCAATTTTCTATTGTCCTATAACATAACCTCACAAATAAAGTTAAAATCTTATAAGATATACTTCTGTAACCTCAGTGTTTGATTTTGCAATGATTTCACTGTTTGGATGTGTTTTTCTACAAGTGTCTGTTTTTGTGCACATTCAGCAAGTATACGGCTGTTTTCTGATTTTTTTCAATTTCCTAATCTTAGAAGTTATAGTTATATGTCTTCAGTGTTTGATTTTGCAATGATTTCACTGTTTGGATGTGTTTTTCTATTTGTGTCTTTTGTTGTGCACATTCAGCAAGTATACGGCTGTTTTCTGATTTTTTTCAATTTTCTATTGTCCCATAACATAAACCTCACAAATAAAGTTAACATCTTATAAGATATAGTTATTTATCCTCAGTGTTTGATTTTGCAATGATTTCACTGTTTGGATGTGTTTTTCTATTTGTGTCTGTTTTTGTGCGCATTCAGCAAGTATACGGCTGTTTTCTGATTTTTTTCAATTTTCTACTGTCCCATAACATAAACCTCACAAATAAAGTAAACATCTTATAAGATATACTTCTGTAACCTCAGTGTTTGATTTTGCAATGATTTCACTGTTTGGATGTGTTTTTCTATTTGTGTCTGTTTTTGTGCGCATTCAGCAAGTATACGGCTGTTTTCTGATTTTTTTAAATTTTCTACTGTCCCATAACATAAACCTCACAAATAAAGTTAAAATCTTATAAGATATAGTTATATGCCTTCAGTGTTTGATTTTGCAATGATTTCACTGTTTGGATGTGTTTTTCTATTTGTGTCTGTTTTTGTGCACATTCAGCAAGTATACGGCTGTTTTCTGATTTTTTTCAATTTTCTACTGTCCCATAACATAAACCTCACAAATAAAGTTTAAATCTTATAAGATATAGTTATTTATCCTCAGTGTTTGATTTTGCAATGATTTCACTGTTTGGATGTGTTTTTCTATTTGTGTCTGTTTTTGTGCGCATTCAGCAAGTATACGGCTGTTTTCTGATTTTTTTCAATTTTCTATTGTCCCGTAACATTAACCTCATAAATAAAGTTAACATCTTATAAGATATAGTTATATGCCTTCAGTGTTTGATTTTGCAATGATTTCACTGTTTGGATGTGTTTTTCTATTTGTGTCTGTCTTTGTGCACGTTCAGCAAGTATACGGCTGTTTTCTGATTTTTTTCAATTTTCTACTGTCGCATAACATAAACCTCACAAATAAAGTTAAAATCTTATAAGATATAGTTATATGCCTTCAGTGTTTGATTTTGCAATGATTTCACTGTTTGGATGTGTTTTTCTATTTGTGTCTGTTTTTGTGCACATTCAGCAAGTATACGGCTGTTTTCTGATTTTTTTCAATTTTCTACTGTCCCATAACATAAACCTCACAAATAAAGTTTAAATCTTATAAGATATAGTTATTTATCCTCAGTGTTTGATTTTGCAATGATTTCACTGTTTGGATGTGTTTTTCTATTTGTGTCTGTTTTTGTGCGCATTCAGCAAGTATACGGCTGTTTTCTGATTTTTTTCAATTTTCTACTGTCCCATAACATAAACCTCACAAATAAAGTTAACATCTTATAAGATATACTTCTGTAACCTCAGTGTTTGATTTTGCAATGATTTCACTGTTTGGATGTGTTTTTCTATTTGTGTCTGTTTTTGTGCGCATTCAGCAAGTATACGGCTGTTTTCTGATTTTTTTCAATTTTCTACTGTCCAGTAACATAAACCTCACAAATAAAGTTAAAATCTTAAAAGATATAGTTATATGCCTTCAGTGTTTGATTTTGCAATGATTTCACTGTTTGGATGTGTTTTTCTATTTGTGTCTGTTTTTGTGCACATTCAGCAAGTATAGGGCTGTTTTCTGATTTTTTTCAATTTTCTACTGTTCCATAACATAAACCTCACAAATAAAGTTAACATCTTATAAGATATACTTCTGTAACCTCAGTGTTTGATTTTGCAATGATTTCACTGTTTGGATGTGTTTTTCTATTTGTGTCTGTTTTTGTGCGCATTCAGCAAGTATACGGCTGTTTTCTGATTTTTTTCAATTTTCTACTGTCCAGTAACATAAACCTCACAAATAAAGTTAAAATCTTATAAGATATAGTTATATGCCTTCAGTGTTTGATTTTGCAATGATTTCACTGTTTGGATGTGTTTTTCTATTTGTGTCTGTTTTTGTGCACATTCAGCAAGTATAGGGCTGTTTTCTGATTTTTTTCAATTTTCTACTGTTCCATAACATAAACCTCACAAATTAAGTAAACATCTTATAAGATATACTTCTGTAACCTCAGTGTTTGATTTTGCAATGATTTCACTGTTTGGATGTGTTTTTCTATTTGTGTCTGTTTTTGTGCACATTCAGCAAGTATACGGCTGTTTTCTGATTTTTTTCAATTTTCTACTGTCCCATAACATAAACCTCACAAATAAAGTTTAAATCTTATAAGATATAGTTATTTATCCTCAGTGTTTGATTTTGCAATGATTTCACTGTTTGGATGTGTTTTTCTATTTGTGTCTGTTTTTGTGCGCATTCAGCAAGTATACGGCTGTTTTCTGATTTTTTTAAATTTTCTACTGTCCCATAACATAAACCTCACAAATAAAGTTAACATCTTATAAGATATACTTCTGTAACCTCAGTGTTTGATTTTGCAATGATTTCACTGTTTGGATGTGTTTTTCTATTTGTGTCTGTTTTTGTGCACATTCAGCAAGTATACGGCTGTTTTCTGATTTTTTTCAATTTTCTACTGTCCCATAACATAAACCTCACAAATGAAGTTAACATCTTAAAAGATTTAGTTCTGTACCCTCAGTGTTTGATTTTGCAATGATTTCACTGTTTGGATGTGTTTTTCTATTGGTGTCTGTTTGTGTGCGCATTCAGCTGAGATAAGGCTGTTTTCTGATTTTTTTCAATTTTCTACTGTCGCATAACATAAACCTCACAAATAAAGTTAACATCTTATAAGATATAGTTATATGCCTTCAGTGTTTGATTTTGCAATGATTTCACTGTTTGGATGTGTTTTTCTATTTGTGTCTGTTTTTGTGCACATTCAGCAAGTATACGGCTGTTTTCTGATTTTTTTCAATTTTCTACTGTCCCGTAACATAAACCTCACAAATAAAGTTAAAATCTTATAAGATATAGTTATATGCCGTCAGTGTTTGATTTTGCAATGATTTCACTGTTTGGATGCGTTTTTCGATTTGTGTCTTTTGTTGTGCACATTCAGCAAGTATACGGCTGTTTTCTGATTTTTTTCAATTTTCTACTGTCCCATAACATAAACCTCACAAATAAAGTAAACATCTTATAAGATATACTTCTGTAACCTCAGTGTTTGATTTTGCAATGATTTCACTGTTTGGATGTGTTTTTCTATTTGTGTCTGTTTTTGTGCACATTCAGCAAGTATACGGCTGTTTTCTGATTTTTTTCAATTTTCTACTGTCCCATAACATAAACCTCACAAATAAAGTTAACATCTTATAAGATATACTTCTGTAACCTCAGTGTTTGATTTTGCAATGATTTCACTGTTTGGATGTGTTTTTCTATTTGTGTCTGTTTTTGTGCACATTCAGCAAGTATACGGCTGTTTTCTGATTTTTTTCAATTTTCTACTGTCCCATAACATAAACCTCACAAATAAAGTTAACATCTTATAAGATATACTACTGTAACCTCAGTGTTTGATTTTGCAATGATTTCACTGTTTGGATGTGTATTTCTATGTGTGTCTGTGTTTGTGCACATTCAGCAAGTATACGGCTGTTTTCTGATTTTTTTCAATTTTCTACTGTTCCATAACATAAACCTCACAAATAAAGTTAACATCTTATAAGATATACTTCTGTAACCTCAGTGTTTGATTTTGCAATGATTTCACTGTTTGGATGTGTTTTTCTATTTGTGTCTTTTGTTGTGCACATTCAGCAAGTGCTGAATCAGAAAACAGCCGTATGGCTGTTTTCTGATTTTTTTCAATTTTCTATTGTCCCGTAACATTAACCTCATAAATAAAGTTAACATCTTATAAGATATAGTTATATGCCTTCAGTGTTTGATTTTGCAATGATTTCACTGTTTGGATGTGTTTTTCTATTTGTGTCTGTTTTTGTGCACATTCAGCAAGTATACGGCTGTTTTCTGATTTTTTTCAATTTTCTACTGTCCCATAACATAAACCTCACAAATGAAGTTAACATCTTAAAAGATTTAGTTCTGTACCCTCAGTGTTTGATTTTGCAATGATTTCACTGTTTGGATGTGTTTTTCTATTGGTGTCTGTTTGTGTGCGCATTCAGCTGAGATAAGGCTGTTTTCTGATTTTTTTCAATTTTCTACTGTCGCATAACATAAACCTCACAAATAAAGTTAACATCTTATAAGATATAGTTATATGCCTTCAGTGTTTGATTTTGCAATGATTTCACTGTTTGGATGTGTTTTTCTATTTGTGTCTGTTTTTGTGCACATTCAACAAGTATACGGCTGTTTTCTGATTTTTTTCAATTTTCTACTGTCCCATAACATAAACCTCACAAATGAAGTTAACATCTTAAAAGATTTAGTTCTGTACCCTCAGTGTTTGATTTTGCAATGATTTCACTGTTAGGATGTGTTTTTCTATTGGTGTCTGTTTGTGTGCGCATTCAGCTGAGATAAGGCTGTTTTCTGATTTTTTTCAATTTTCTACTGTCGCATAACATAAACCTCACAAATAAAGTTAACATCTTATAAGATATAGTTATATGCCTTCAGTGTTTGATTTTGCAATGATTTCACTGTTTGGATGTGTTTTTCTATTTGTGTCTGTTTTTGTGCACATTCAGCAAGTATACGGCTGTTTTCTGATTTTTTTCAATTTTCTACTGTCCCATAACATAAACCTCACAAATAAAGTTAAAATCTTATAAGATATAGTTATATGCCTTCAGTGTTTGATTTTGCAATGATTTCACTGTTTGGATGTGTTTTTCTATTTGTGTCTGTTTTTGTGCACATTCAGCAAGTATACGGCTGTTTTCTGATTTTTTTCAATTTTCTACTGTCCCATAACATAAACCTCACAAATAAAGTTAACATCTTATAAGATATACTTCTGTAACCTCAGTGTTTGATTTTGCAATGATTTCACTGTTTGGATGCGTTTTTCTATTTGTGTCTGTTTTTGTGCACATTCAGCAAGTATACGGCTGTTTTCTGATTTTTTTCAATTTTCTACTGTCCCATAACATAAACCTCACAAATAAAGTTTAAATCTTATAAGATATAGTTATTTACACTCAGTGTTTGATTTTGCAATGATTTCACTGTTTGGATGTGTTTTTCTATTGGTGTCTGTTTGTGTGCGCATTCAGCTGAGATAAGGCTGTTTTCTGATTTTTTTCAATTTTCTACTGTCGCATAACATAAACCTCACAAATAAAGTTAACATCTTATAAGATATACTTCTGTAACCTCAGTGTTTGATTTTGCAATGATTTCACTGTTTGGATGTGTTTTTCTATTTGTGTCCTTTGTTGTGCACATTCAGCAAGTATACGGCTGTTTTCTGATTTTTTTCAATTTTCTACTGTCCCATAACATAAACCTCACAAATAAAGTAAACATCTTATAAGATATACTTCTGTAACCTCAGTGTTTGATTTTGCAATGATTTCACTGTTTGCATGTGTTTTTTTTATTTGTGTCTGTTTTTGTGCACATTCAGCAAGTATACGGCTGTTTTCTGATTTTTTTCAATTTTCTACTGTCCCATAACATAAACCTCACAAATAAAGTTTAAATCTTATAAGATATAGTTATTTATCCTCAGTGTTTGATTTTGCAATGATTTCACTGTTTGGATGTGTTTTTCTATTGGTGTCTGTTTGTGTGCGCATTCAGCTGAGATAAGGCTGTTTTCTGATTTTTTTCAATTTTCTACTGTCGCATAACATAAACCTCACAAATAAAGTTAACATCTTATAAGATATAGTTATATGCCTTCAGTGTTTGATTTTGCAATGATTTCACTGTTTGGATGTGTTTTTCTATTTGTGTCTGTTTTTGTGCACATTCAGCAAGTATACGGCTGTTTTCTGATTTTTTTCAATTTTCTACTGTCCCGTAACATAAACCTCACAAATAAAGTTAAAATCTTATAAGATATAGTTATATGCCGTCAGTGTTTGATTTTGCAATGATTTCACTGTTTGGATGCGTTTTTCGATTTGTGTCTTTTGTTGTGCACATTCAGCAAGTATACGGCTGTTTTCTGATTTTTTTCAATTTTCTACTGTCCCATAACATAAACCTCACAAATAAAGTAAACATCTTATAAGATATACTTCTGTAACCTCAGTGTTTGATTTTGCAATGATTTCACTGTTTGGATGCGTTTTTCGATTTGTGTCTTTTGTTGTGCACATTCAGCAAGTATACGGCTGTTTTCTGATTTTTTTCAATTTTCTACTGTCCCATAACATAAACCTCACAAATAAAGTAAACATCTTATAAGATATACTTCTGTAACCTCAGTGTTTGATTTTGCAATGATTTCACTGTTTGGATGTGTTTTTCTATTTGTGTCTGTCTTTGTGCACGTTCAGCAAGTATACAGCTGTTTTCTGATTTTTTTCTACTGTCCCATAACATAAACCTCACAAATAAAGTAAACATCTTATAAGATATACTTCTGTAACCTCAGTGTTTGATTTTGCAATGATTTCACTGTTTGGATGTGTTTTTCTATTTGTGTCTGTTTTTGTGCGCATTCAGCAAGTATACGGCTGTTTTCTGATTTTTTTCAATTTTCTACTGTCCCATAACATAAACCTCACAAATAAAGTTAAAATCTTATAAGATATAGTTATATGCCTTCAGTGTTTGATTTTGCAATGATTTCACTGTTTGGATGTGTTTTTCTATTTGTGTCTTTTGTTGTGCACATTAAGCAAGTATACGGCTGTTTTCTGATTTTTTTCAATTTTCTATTGTCCCGTAACATAAACCTCATAAATAAAGTTAACATCTTATAAGATATACTTCTGTAACCTCAGTGTTTGATTTTGCAATGATTTCACTGTTTGGATGTGTTTTTCTATTTGTGTCTGTTTTTGTGCGCATTCAGCAAGTATACGGCTGTTTTCTGATTTTTTTCAATTTTCTACTGTCCCATAACATAAACCTCACAAATAAAGTTAACATCTTTTAAGATATACTTCTGTAACCTCAGTGTTTGATTTTGCAATGATTTCACTGTTTGGATGTGTTTTTCGATTTGTGTCTTTTGTTGTGCACATTCAGCAAGTATACGGCTGTTTTCTGATTTTTTTCAATTTTCTACTGTCCCATAACATAAACCTCACAAATAAAGTAAACATCTTATAAGATATACTTCTGTAACCTCAGTGTTTGATTTTGCAATGATTTCACTGTTTGGATGTGTTTTTCTATTTGTGTCTGTTTTTGTGCACATTCAGCAAGTATACGGTTGTTTTCTGATTTTTTTCAATTTTCTACTGTCCCATAACATAAACCTCACAAATAAAGTTAACATCTTATAAGATATAGTTATATGCCTTCAGTGTTTGATTTTGCAATGATTTCACTGTTTGGATGTGTTTTTCTATTTGTGTCTGTTTTTGTGCACATTCAGCAAGTATACGGCTGTTTTCTGATTTTTTTCAATTTTCTACTGTCCCATAACATAAACCTCACAAATAAAGTTAACATCTTATAAGATATACTTCTGTAACCTCAGTGTTTGATTTTGCAATGATTTCACTGTTTGGATGTGTTTTTCTATTTGTGTCTGTTTTTGTGCACATTCAGCAAGTATACGGCTGTTTTCTGATTTTTTTCAATTTTCTACTGTCCCATAACATAAACCTCACAAATAAAGTTAAAATCTTATAAGATATAGTTATATGCCTTCAGTGTTTGATTTTGCAATGATTTCACTGTTTGGATGTGTTTTTCTATTTGTGTCTGTTTTTGTGCACATTCAGCAAGTATACGGCTGTTTTCTGATTTTTTTCAATTTTCTACTGTCCCATAACATAAACCTCACAAATAAAGTTAACATCTTATAAGATATACTTCTGTAACCTCAGTGTTTGATTTTGCAATGATTTCACTGTTTGGATGTGTTTTTCTATTTGTGTCTGTTTTTGTGCGCATTCAGCAAGTATACGGCTGTTTTCTGATTTTTTTCAATTTTCTATTGTCCCGTAACATTAACCTCATAAATAAAGTTAACATCTTATAAGATATAGTTATATGCCTTCAGTGTTTGATTTTGCAATGATTTCACTGTTTGGATGTGTTTTTCTATTTGTGTCTGTCTTTGTGCACGTTCAGCAAGTATACGGCTGTTTTCTGATTTTTTTCAATTTTCTACTGTCGCATAACATAAACCTCACAAATAAAGTTAAAATCTTATAAGATATAGTTATATGCCTTCAGTGTTTGATTTTGCAATGATTTCACTGTTTGGATGTGTTTTTCTATTTGTGTCTGTTTTTGTGCACATTCAGCAAGTATACGGCTGTTTTCTGATTTTTTTCAATTTTCTACTGTCCCATAACATAAACCTCACAAATAAAGTTAAAATCTTATAAGATATAGTTATATGCCTTCAGTGTTTGATTTTGCAATGATTTCACTGTTTGGATGTGTTTTTCTATTTGTGTCTGTTTTTGTGCACATTCAGCAAGTATACGGCTGTTTTCTGATTTTTTTCAATTTTCTACTGTCCCATAACATAAACCTCACAAATAAAGTTAACATCTTATAAGATATACTTCTGTAACCTCAGTGTTTGATTTTGCAATGATTTCACTGTTTGGATGTGTTTTTCTATTTGTGTCTGTTTTTGTGTGCATTCAGCAAGTATACGGCTGTTTTCTGATTTTTTTCAATTTTCTACTGTCCAGTAACATAAACCTCACAAATAAAGTTAAAATCTTATAAGATATAGTTATATGCCTTCAGTGTTTGATTTTGCAATGATTTCACTGTTTGGATGTGTTTTTCTATTTGTGTCTGTTTTTGTGCACATTCAGCAAGTATAGGGCTGTTTTCTGATTTTTTTCAATTTTCTACTGTTCCATAACATAAACCTCACAAATTAAGTAAACATCTTATAAGATATACTTCTGTAACCTCAGTGTTTGATTTTGCAATGATTTCACTGTTTGGATGTGTTTTTCTATTTGTGTCTGTTTTTGTGCACATTCAGCAAGTATACGGCTGTTTTCTGATTTTTTTAAATTTTCTACTGTCCCATAACATAAACCTCACAAATAAAGTTAACATCTTATAAGATATAGTTATATGCCTTCAGTGTTTGATTTTGCAATGATTTCACTGTTTGGAGGTGTTTTTCTATTTGTGTCTGTTTTTGTGCACATTCAGCAAGTATACGGCTGTTTTCTGATTTTTTTCAATTTTCTACTGTCGCATAACATAAACCTCACAAATAAAGTTAACATCTTTTAAGATATACTTCTGTAACCTCAGTGTTTGATTTTGCAATGATTTCACTGTTTGGATGTGTTTTTCTATTTGTGTCTGTCTTTGTGCACGTTCAGCAAGTATACAGCTGTTTTCTGATTTTTTTCAATTTTCTACTGTCCCATAACATAAACCTCACAAATAAAGTTAACATCTTATAAGATATACTTCTGTAATCTCAGTGTTTGATTTTGCAATGATTTCACTGTTTGGATGTGTTTTTCTATTTGTGTCTGTTTTTGTCCACATTCAGCAAGTATACGGCTGTTTTCTGATTTTTTTCAATTTTCTACTGTCCCATAACATAAACCTCACAAATAAAGTTTAAATCTCATAAGATATAGTTATTTATCCTCAGTGTTTGATTTTGCAATGATTTCACTGTTTGGATGTGTTTTTCTATTTGTGTCTGTTTTTGTGCACATTCAGCAAGTATACGGCTGTTTTCTGATTTTTTTCAATTTTCTATTGTCCCATAACATAAACCTCACAAATAAAGTTAAAATCTTATAAGATATACTTCTGTAACCTCAGTGTTTGATTTTGCAACGATTTCACTGTTTGGATGTGTTTTTCTATTTGTGTCTGTTTTTGTGCACATTCAGCAAGTATACGGCTGTTTTCTGATTTTTTTCAATTTTCTACTGTCCCGTAACATAAACCTCACAAATAAAGTTAAAATCTTATAAGATATAGTTATATGCCTTCAGTGTTTGATTTTGCAATGATTTCACTGTTTGGATGTGTTTTTCTATTTGTGTCTGTTTTTGTGCACATTCAGCAAGTATACGGCTGTTTTCTGATTTTTTTCAATTTTCTACTGTCCCATAACATAAACCTCACAAATAAAGTTTAAATCTTATAAGATATAGTTATATGTCTTCAGTGTTTGATTTTGCAATGATTTCACTGTTTGGATGTGTTTTTCTATTTGTGTCTGTTTTTGTGCACATTCAGCAAGTATACGGCTGTTTTCTGATTTTTTTAAATTTTCTATTGTCCTATAACATAACCTCACAAATAAAGTTAAAATCTTATAAGATATAGTTATATGCCTTCAGTGTTTGATTTTGCAATGATTTCACTGTTTGGATGTGTTTTTCTATTTGTGTCTGTTTTTGTGCACATTCAGCAAGTATACGGCTGTTTTCTGATTTTTTTCAATTTTCTACTGTCCCATAACATAAACCTCACAAATAAAGTTAAAATCTTATAAGATATAGTTATATGCCTTCAGTGTTTGATTTTGCAATGATTTCACTGTTTGGATGTGTTTTTCTATTTGTGTCTGTTTTTGTGCACATTCAGCAAGTATACGGCTGTTTTCTGATTTTTTTCAATTTTCTACTGTCCCATAACATAAACCTCACAAATAAAGTTAACATCTTATAAGATATACTTCTGTAACCTCAGTGTTTGATTTTGCAATGATTTCACTGTTTGGATGTGTTTTTCTATTTGTGTCTGTTTTTGTGCGCATTCAGCAAGTATACGGCTGTTTTCTGATTTTTTTCAATTTTCTATTGTCCCGTAACATTAACCTCATAAATAAAGTTAACATCTTATAAGATATAGTTATATGCCTTCAGTGTTTGATTTTGCAATGATTTCACTGTTTGGATGTGTTTTTCTATTTGTGTCTGTCTTTGTGCACGTTCAGCAAGTATACGGCTGTTTTCTGATTTTTTTCAATTTTCTACTGTCGCATAACATAAACCTCACAAATAAAGTTAAAATCTTATAAGATATAGTTATATGCCTTCAGTGTTTGATTTTGCAATGATTTCACTGTTTGGATGTGTTTTTCTATTTGTGTCTGTTTTTGTGCACATTCAGCAAGTATACGGCTGTTTTCTGATTTTTTTCAATTTTCTACTGTCCCATAACATAAACCTCACAAATAAAGTTAAAATCTTATAAGATATAGTTATATGCCTTCAGTGTTTGATTTTGCAATGATTTCACTGTTTGGATGTGTTTTTCTATTTGTGTCTGTTTTTGTGCGCATTCAGCAAGTATACGGCTGTTTTCTGATTTTTTTCAATTTTCTACTGTCCAGTAACATAAACCTCACAAATAAAGTTAAAATCTTATAAGATATAGTTATATGCCTTCAGTGTTTGATTTTGCAATGATTTCACTGTTTGGATGTGTTTTTCTATTTGTGTCTGTTTTTGTGCACATTCAGCAAGTATAGGGCTGTTTTCTGATTTTTTTCAATTTTCTACTGTTCCATAACATAAACCTCACAAATTAAGTAAACATCTTATAAGATATACTTCTGTAACCTCAGTGTTTGATTTTGCAATGATTTCACTGTTTGGATGTGTTTTTCTATTTGTGTCTGTTTTTGTGCACATTCAGCAAGTATACGGCTGTTTTCTGATTTTTTTAAATTTTCTACTGTCCCATAACATAAACCTCACAAATAAAGTTAACATCTTATAAGATATAGTTATATGCCTTCAGTGTTTGATTTTGCAATGATTTCACTGTTTGGAGGTGTTTTTCTATTTGTGTCTGTTTTTGTGCACATTCAGCAAGTATACGGCTGTTTTCTGATTTTTTTCAATTTTCTACTGTCGCATAACATAAACCTCACAAATAAAGTTAACATCTTTTAAGATATACTTCTGTAACCTCAGTGTTTGATTTTGCAATGATTTCACTGTTTGGATGTGTTTTTCTATTTGTGTCTGTCTTTGTGCACGTTCAGCAAGTATACAGCTGTTTTCTGATTTTTTTCAATTTTCTACTGTCCCATAACATAAACCTCACAAATAAAGTTAACATCTTATAAGATATACTTCTGTAATCTCAGTGTTTGATTTTGCAATGATTTCACTGTTTGGATGTGTTTTTCTATTTGTGTCTGTTTTTGTGCACATTCAGCAAGTATACGGCTGTTTTCTGATTTTTTTCAATTTTCTACTGTCCCATAACATAAACCTCACAAATAAAGTTTAAATCTCATAAGATATAGTTATTTATCCTCAGTGTTTGATTTTGCAATGATTTCACTGTTTGGATGTGTTTTTCTATTTGTGTCTGTTTTTGTGCACATTCAGCAAGTATACGGCTGTTTTCTGATTTTTTTCAATTTTCTATTGTCCTATAACATAACCTCACAAATAAAGTTAAAATCTTATAAGATATAGTTATATGCCTTCAGTGTTTGATTTTGCAATGATTTCACTGTTTGGATGTGTTTTTCTATTTGTGTCTGTTTTTGTGCACATTCAGCAAGTATACGGCTGTTTTCTGATTTTTTTCAATTTTCTACTGTCCCATAACATAAACCTCACAAATAAAGTTAAAATCTTATAAGATATAGTTATATGCCTTCAGTGTTTGATTTTGCAATGATTTCACTGTTTGGATGTGTTTTTCTATTTGTGTCTGTTTTTGTGCACATTCAGCAAGTATACGGCTGTTTTCTGATTTTTTTCAATTTTCTACTGTCCCATAACATAAACCTCACAAATAAAGTTAACATCTTATAAGATATACTTCTGTAACCTCAGTGTTTGATTTTGCAATGATTTCACTGTTTGGATGTGTTTTTCTATTTGTGTCTGTTTTTGTGCGCATTCAGCAAGTATACGGCTGTTTTCTGATTTTTTTCAATTTTCTATTGTCCCGTAACATTAACCTCATAAATAAAGTTAACATCTTATAAGATATAGTTATATGCCTTCAGTGTTTGATTTTGCAATGATTTCACTGTTTGGATGTGTTTTTCTATTTGTGTCTGTCTTTGTGCACGTTCAGCAAGTATACGGCTGTTTTCTGATTTTTTTCAATTTTCTACTGTCGCATAACATAAACCTCACAAATAAAGTTAAAATCTTATAAGATATAGTTATATGCCTTCAGTGTTTGATTTTGCAATGATTTCACTGTTTGGATGTGTTTTTCTATTTGTGTCTGTTTTTGTGCACATTCAGCAAGTATACGGCTGTTTTCTGATTTTTTTCAATTTTCTACTGTCCCATAACATAAACCTCACAAATAAAGTTAAAATCTTATAAGATATAGTTATATGCCTTCAGTGTTTGATTTTGCAATGATTTCACTGTTTGGATGTGTTTTTCTATTTGTGTCTGTTTTTGTGCACATTCAGCAAGTATACGGCTGTTTTCTGATTTTTTTCAATTTTCTACTGTCCCATAACATAAACCTCACAAATAAAGTTAACATCTTATAAGATATACTTCTGTAACCTCAGTGTTTGATTTTGCAATGATTTCACTGTTTGGATGTGTTTTTCTATTTGTGTCTGTTTTTGTGCACATTCAGCAAGTATACGGCTGTTTTCTGATTTTTTTCAATTTTCTACTGTCCCATAACATAAACCTCACAAATAAAGTTAAAATCTTATAAGATATAGTTATATGCCGTCAGTGTTTGATTTTGCAATGATTTCACTGTTTGGATGTTTTTTTCTATTTGTGTCTTTTGTTGTGCACATTCAGCAAGTATACGGCTGTTTTCTGATTTTTTTCAATTTTCTACTGTCCCATAACATAAACCTCACAAATTAAGTAAACATCTTATAAGATATACTTCTGTAACCTCAGTGTTTGATTTTGCAATGATTTCACTGTTTGGATGTGTTTTTCTATTTGTGTCTGTTTTTGTGCACATTCAGCAAGTATACGGCTGTTTTCTGATTTTTTTCAATTTTCTACTGTCCCATAACATAAACCTCACAAATAAAGTTAACATCTTATAAGATATACTTCTGTAACCTCAGTGTTTGATTTTGCAATGATTTCACTGTTTGGATGTGTTTTTCTATTTGTGTCTGTTTTTGTGCACATTCAGCAAGTATACGGCTGTTTTCTGATTTTTTTCAATTTTCTACTGTCCCATAACATAAACCTCACAAATAAAGTTAAAATCTTATAAGATATAGTTATTTATCCTCAGTGTTTGATTTTGCAATGATTTCACTGTTTGGATGTGTTTTTCTATTTGTGTCTGTTTTTGTGCACATTCAGCAAGTATACGGCTGTTTTCTGATTTTTTTCAATTTTCTACTGTCCCATAACATAAACCTCACAAATAAAGTTAAAATCTTATAAGATATAGTTATATGCCTTCAGTGTTTGATTTTGCAATGATTTCACTGTTTGGATGTGTTTTTCTATTTGTGTCTTTTGTTGTGCACATTAAGCAAGTATACGGCTGTTTTCTGATTTTTTTCAATTTTCTATTGTCCCGTAACATAAACCTCATAAATAAAGTTAACATCTTATAAGATATACTTCTGTAACCTCAGTGTTTGATTTTGCAATGATTTCACTGTTTGGATGTGTTTTTCTATTTGTGTCTGTTTTTGTGCGCATTCAGCAAGTATACGGCTGTTTTCTGATTTTTTTCAATTTTCTACTGTCCCATAACATAAACCTCACAAATAAAGTTAACATCTTTTAAGATATACTTCTGTAACCTCAGTGTTTGATTTTGCAATGATTTCACTGTTTGGATGTGTTTTTCTATTTGTGTCTTTTGTTGTGCACATTCAGCAAGTATACGGCTGTTTTCTGATTTTTTTCAATTTTCTATTGTCCCGTAACATAAACCTCATAAATAAAGTTAACATCTTATAAGATATAGTTATATGCCTTCAGTGTTTGATTTTGCAATGATTTCACTGTTTGGATGTGTTTTTCGATTTGTGTCTTTTGTTGTGCACATTAAGCAAGTATACGGCTGTTTTCTGATTTTTTTCAATTTTCTATTGTCCCGTAACATAAACCTCATAAATAAAGTTAACATCTTATAAGATATACTTCTGTAACCTCAGTGTTTGATTTTGCAATGATTTCACTGTTTGGATGTGTTTTTCTATTTGTGTCTGTTTTTGTGCGCATTCAGCAAGTATACGGCTGTTTTCTGATTTTTTTCAATTTTCTACTGTCCCATAACATAAACCTCACAAATAAAGTTAACATCTTTTAAGATATACTTCTGTAACCTCAGTGTTTGATTTTGCAATGATTTCACTGTTTGGATGTGTTTTTCTATTTGTGTCTTTTGTTGTGCACATTCAGCAAGTATACGGCTGTTTTCTGATTTTTTTCAATTTTCTATTGTCCCGTAACATAAACCTCATATATAAAGTTAACATCTTATAAGATATAGTTATATGCCTTCAGTGTTTGATTTTGCAATGATTTCACTGTTTGGATGTGTTTTTCGATTTGTGTCTGTTTTTGGGCACATTCAGCAAGTATACGGCTGTTTTCTGATTTTTTTAAATTTTCTACTGTCCCATAACATAAACCTCACAAATAAAGTTAAAATCTTATAAGATATAGTTATATGCCTTCAGTGTTTGATTTTGCAATGATTTCACTGTTTGGATGTGTTTTTCTATTTGTGTCTTTTGTTGTGCACATTCAGCAAGTATACGGCTGTTTTCTGATTTTTTTCAATTTTCTACTGTCCCATAACATAAACCTCACAAATAAAGTAAACATCTTATAAGATATACTTCTTTAACCTCAGTGTTTGATTTTGCTATGATTTCACTGTTTGGATGTGTTTTTCTATTTGTGTCTGTCTTTGTGCACGTTCAGCAAGTATACAGCTGTTTTCTGATTTTTTTCAATTTTCTACTGTCCCATAATATAAACCTCACAAATAAAGTTAACATCTTATAAGATATACTTCTGTAATCTCAGTGTTTGATTTTGCAATGATTTCACTGTTTGGATGTGTTTTTCTATTTGTGTCTGTTTTTGTGCGCATTCAGCAAGTATACGGCTGTTTTCTGATTTTTTTCAATTTTCTACTGTCCCGTAACATAAACCTCACTAATAAAGTTAAAATCTTATAAGATATAGTTATATGCCTTCAGTGTTTGATTTTGCAATGATTTCACTGTTTGGATGTGTTTTTCTATTTGTGTCTTTTGTTGTGCACATTAAGCAAGTATACGGCTGTTTTCTGATTTTTTTCAATTTTCTATTGTCCCGTAACATAAACCTCATAAATAAAGTTAACATCTTATAAGATATACTTCTGTAACCTCAGTGTTTGATTTTGCAATGATTTCACTGTTTGGATGTGTTTTTCTATTTGTGTCTGTTTTTGTGCGCATTCAGCAAGTATACGGCTGTTTTCTGATTTTTTTCAATTTTCTACTGTCCCATAACATAAACCTCACAAATAAAGTTAACATCTTTTAAGATATACTTCTGTAACCTCAGTGTTTGATTTTGCAATGATTTCACTGTTTGGATGTGTTTTTCTATTTGTGTCTTTTGTTGTGCACATTCAGCAAGTATACGGCTGTTTTCTGATTTTTTTCAATTTTCTATTGTCCCGTAACATAAACCTCATAAATAAAGTTAACATCTTATAAGATATAGTTATATGCCTTCAGTGTTTGATTTTGCAATGATTTCACTGTTTGGATGTGTTTTTCGATTTGTGTCTTTTGTTGTGCACATTCAGCAAGTATACGGCTGTTTTCTGATTTTTTTCAATTTTCTACTGTCCCATAACATAAACCTCACAAATAAAGTAAACATCTTATAAGATATACTTCTGTAACCTCAGTGTTTGATTTTGCAATGATTTCACTGTTTGGATGTGTTTTTCTATTTGTGTCTGTTTTTGTGCACATTCAGCAAGTATACGGTTGTTTTCTGATTTTTTTCAATTTTCTACTGTCCCATAACATAAACCTCACAAATAAAGTTAACATCTTATAAGATATAGTTATATGCCTTCAGTGTTTGATTTTGCAATGATTTCACTGTTTGGAGGTGTTTTTCTATTTGTGTCTGTTTTTGTGCACATTCAGCAAGTATACGGCTGTTTTCTGATTTTTTTCAATTTTATACTGTCGCATAACATAAACCTCACAAATAAAGTTAACATCTTTTAAGATATACTTCTGTAACCTCAGTGTTTGATTTTGCAATGATTTCACTGTTTGGATGTGTTTTTCTATTTGTGTCTGTCTTTGTGCACGTTCAGCAAGTATACAGCTGTTTTCTGATTTTTTTCAATTTTCTACTGTCCCATAACATAAACCTCACAAATAAAGTTAACATCTTATAAGATATACTTCTGTAATCTCAGTGTTTGATTTTGCAATGATTTCACTGTTTGGATGTGTTTTTCTATTTGTGTCTGTTTTTGTGCGCATTCAGCAAGTATACGGCTGTTTTCTGATTTTTTTCAATTTTCTACTGTCCCATAACATAAACCTCACAAATAAAGTTAACATCTTTTAAGATATACTTCTGTAACCTCAGTGTTTGATTTTGCAATGATTTCACTGTTTGGATGTGTTTTTCTATTTGTGTCTGTTTTTGTGCGCATTCAGCAAGTATACGGCTGTTTTCTGATTTTTTTTTATTTTCTACTGTCGCATAACATAAACCTCACAAATAAAGTTAACATCTTATAAGATATAGTTATATGCCTTCAGTGTTTGATTTTGCAATGATTTCACTGTTTGGATGTGTTTTTCTATTTGTGTCTGTTTTTGTGCACATTCAGCAAGTATACGGCTGTTTTCTGATTTTTTTCAATTTTCTACTGTCCCATAACATAAACCTCACAAATAAAGTTAACATCTTATAAGATATACTTCTGTAACCTCAGTGTTTGATTTTGCAATGATTTCACTGTTTGGATGTGTTTTTCTATTTGTGTCTGTTTTTGTGCACATTCAGCAAGTATACGGCTGTTTTCTGATTTTTTTCAATTTTCTACTGTCCCATAACATAAACCTCACAAATAAAGTTTAAATCTCATAAGATATAGTTATTTATCCTCAGTGTTTGATTTTGCAATGATTTCACTGTTTGGATGTGTTTTTCTATTTGTGTCTGTTTTTGTGCACATTCAGCAAGTATACGGCTGTTTTCTGATTTTTTTCAATTTTCTATTGTCCCATAACATAAACCTCACAAATAAAGTTAAAATCTTATAAGATATACTTCTGTAACCTCAGTGTTTGATTTTGCAACGATTTCACTGTTTGGATGTGTTTTTCTATTTGTGTCTGTTTTTGTGCACATTCAGCAAGTATACGGCTGTTTTCTGATTTTTTTCAATTTTCTACTGTCCCGTAACATAAACCTCACAAATAAAGTTAAAATCTTATAAGATATAGTTATATGCCTTCAGTGTTTGATTTTGCAATGATTTCACTGTTTGGATGTGTTTTTCTATTTGTGTCTGTTTTTGTGCACATTCAGCAAGTATACGGCTGTTTTCTGATTTTTTTCAATTTTCTACTGTCCCATAACATAAACCTCACAAATAAAGTTAACATCTTATAAGATATAGTTATATGCCTTCAGTGTTTGATTTTGCAATGATTTCACTGTTTGGATGTGTTTTTCTATTTGTGTCTGTTTTTGGGCACATTCAGCAAGTATACGGCTGTTTTCTGATTTTTTTAAATTTTCTACTGTCCCATAACATAAACCTCACAAATAAAGTTAAAATCTTATAATATATAGTTATTTATCCTCATAGTTTGATTTTGCAATGATTTCACTGTTTGGATGTGTTTTTCTATTTGTGTCTTTTGTTGTGCACATTAAGCAAGTATACGGCTGTTTTCTGATTTTTTTCAATTTTCTACTGTCCCGTAACATAAACCTCACAAATAAAGTTAAAATCTTATGAGATATAGTTATATGCCTTCAGTGTTTGATTTTGCAATGATTTCACTGTTTGGATGTGTTTTTCTATTTGTGTCTGTTTTTGTGCACATTCAGCAAGTATACGGCTGTTTTCTGATTTTTTTCAATTTTCTACTGTTCCATAACATAAACCTCACAAATAAAGTTAACATCTTATAAGATATACTTCTTTAACCTCAGTGTTTGATTTTGCAATGATTTCACTGTTTGGATGTGTTTTTCTATTTGTGTCTGTGTTTGTGCACATTCAGCAAGTATGCGGCTGTTTTCTGATTTTTTTCAATTTTCTACTGTTCCATAACATAAACCTCACAAATAAAGGTAACATCTTATAAGATATACTTCTGTAACCTCAGTGTTTGATTTTGCAATGATTTCACTGTTTGGATGTGTTTTTCTATTTGTGTCTGTTTTTGTGCACATTCAGCAAGTATACGGCTGTTTTCTGATTTTTTTCAATTTTCTATTGTCCCGTAACATTAACCTCATAAATAAAGTTAACATCTTATTAGATATAGTTATATGCCTTCAGTGTTTGATTTTGCAATGATTTCACTGTTTGGATGTGTTTTTCTATTTGTGTCTGTTTTTGTGCACATTCAGCAAGTATACGGCTGTTTTCTGATTTTTTTCAATTTTCTACTGTCCCGTAACATAAACCTCACAAATAAAATTAAAATCTTATAAGATATAGTTATATGCCGTCAGTGTTTGATTTTGCAATGATTTCACTGTTTGGATGTGTTTTTCTATGTGTGTCTGTTTTTGTGCACATTCAGCAAGTATACGGCTGTTTTCTGATTTTTTTCAATTTTCTACTGTCCCATAACATAAACCTCACAAATAAAGTTTAAATCTTATAAGATATAGTTATTTATCCTCAGTGTTTGATTTTGCAATGATTTCGCTGTTTGGATGTGTTTTTCTATTTGTGTCTGTTTTTGTGCACATTCAGCAAGTATACGGCTGTTTTCTGATTTTTTTCAATTTTCTACTGTTCCATAACATAAACCTCACAAATAAAGTTAACATCTCATACGATATACTTCTGTAACCTCAGTGTTTGATTTTGCAATGATTTCACTGTTTGGATGTGTTTTTCTATGTGTGTCTGTTTTTGTGCGCATTCAGCAAGTATACGGCTGTTTTCTGATTTTTTTCAATTTTCTACTGTCCCGTAACATAAACCTCACAAATAAAGTTAAAATCTTATAAGATATACTTCTGTAACCTCAGTGTTTGATTTTGCAACGATTTCACTGTTTGGATGTGTATTTCTATTTGTGTCTGTTTTTGTGCGCATTCAGCAAGTATACACTGTAAAAAAAAATCTGTTGTTTTTACGGTAAAAAACCGGCAGCTGTGGTTGCCAGAGCTTCCCCGTAAAATTTACAGTGAGATATTTTTTATAATTACAGTAGGACAGTAGTAGACCTGTAAATTTAACAGTCAAGAAATGGATTCAACACCATAATTCACCGTAACAATAAAGGTTTTCACCATTGATTTAAGCAAAAAAAATTTGTAAAATTAATAAGAAAATACTGTCACAATTACAGTTCGTAACAGTAAATTTTTAGGTTTTTTATCGTACAATTAACTGGCAGCCTTGTAACACACGATTTTTCTCTGTAAAAACTATTATTACTTATTGTATAAGCAACAGTTTTGCCATGTTGTTTTTACGGTAAAAAAATGGCAGCTGTGGTTGCCAGAGCTTCCCCGTAAAATTTACAATGAGACATTTTTTAGAATTACAGTAGGACTGTGGTCGGCCTGTAAATTTAACAGTCAAGAAATGGATTTAACACCATATTTTACCGTAACAAGAAAGGTTTTCACTATTGATTCTACAAAAAAAACATGTTAAATTAACAAGAAAATACTGTCACAATTACAGTTTGTGACAGTACATTTTTAGGTTTTTTATCATAGAATTAACAGGCAGACAATTTTTCTCTGTAAAAACTTGTATTACCTATTGTATAAGCAACACTTTTGCCATGTTGTTTTTACAGTAAAACACCGGCAGCCGTGGTTGCCAGAGAGTCCCCGTAAAATTTACAGTGATACATTTTTTTAAATTATTGTAGGAGAGAAGTAGACCTGTAAATTTAACAGGTACATTTTGGTAAATAAACAATTAAATACTGTCACAGTTACAGTTGTGGTTGCCAGAGATTCTCCGTAAAAATTATAGTGAAATTCTTTTTAGAATTACGGTAAGACGGTGGTGAAACTGCTAATTTTACAGTTAAGGATGCTATTTAACACCACATTTTACTGAACTAATAAAGGCTTTTACCACTGTTGAAACAAGATTTTGTATCGAATTTAACAAGAAAATACTTTCACAATAACAGTTTGTAACAATAATTGTTATTTATTACATTTATTGACTTCACAATTAACAGCCAACACATATTTACTCCATAAAAAATATTTTTACAGTACAAAAATGGCTGCTATGGTTACAAATACAGCACAATGGCTATACGTAAAATAAAGAATTTCCATAAGAATACAAAACAAAAGTTGACCTTGACATGTTTTGGGGGAAAAAGTGCAGTCGTGCCAAAACAATGTGGGTAAAATGTCACCACCACTTTCAAATATGCAACTCTTGGTGTAACAGCCAAAAATCAAAAGTGCCAATATCATTAGAACATTTAATTAATGTTTTCACTTCCCCTCCCAACAGGATTTCTTCGAGAACCTTCTATCGAGAGTAGAATTATAAAGTGCGTGCCACAACAACGTGGTATAACAAACTGAAGTTGTAGGCATACCTCCCTCAAGCACCCCTAAACCAGGGCAAACAGTGCATACCTTTTTGGAAACATAGGGAGTTGATCTAGATCCACTCATGATCCGCAAGGGCAGAGATAAGAGTCAGGACTCTGGGATTGACGGAGAACAGTTTTTTCTTATTCTGCTCAACCTTGGTGCCTCGCTCTGGATTTATGGAGAAGAAACACCTTAAAACGAAAGGGGGAAAAAAAGGGGGAAAATTACATTCTGTTGGGGCAAATCAAATACCTTGTATATTAAATAAATATAACAGACATGTTTACCTTTGGAGGAACTCAAGTGTTGATCTTAGTTCCACTGGGTAGTGTATGTTGAAGCAGTAGTAACTCCCAAACAACAGGCACATGGCAGACGAAAAGGAGGTGATGTGGTCATTAACAACCTTTTGGTCAATGCTCAACATGAACGTCTTGGCAGCAAAGCAGGAGGATCCTGTGAATAGATAACATAAATTAGAAAAAAATATATTAATACAAAGGGTTTCTATAGCCGTCAGATCTATAAATCTGAGCTTTTTTTTCTACCACCGCAGAAAAAAACCTCAAACTGGAAAATAGGGGCATGGCCTGATTATGAGAATAATAGCATAATAGAGTGTAAGGTAAAATTTGAGGCTTACATTTTTGATCCATTTTGTTGATAAACAAACATAAAACATTTTAAAACTATTAGAACTTCCCAATAATACTTGAAGATGCAGTGAAGCCTCTCTAAACATTCATGCAGAATTATAATTATTAAATAAATATAAATAATTATTGTAAACCATGCATATAACACCAGCAAGTGTGCTTACAACTGAAAACAAACATTACCAGTCAAAAGTTTGGACACACCTTCTCATTTTATGGTTTTTCTTTATATTTATGAATATTAACATATACTGTATTTGCATCAAAACTATAAATGAACACATATGGAATTATGTAGTAAACAAAAAAGGGTAAAATAACTCAAATATTAACCATCTCAGGTGACTACCTCATGAAGCTCATCAAGGGAATGCCAAGAGTGTGCAAAGTAGTAATCAAAGCAAAGGGTGGCTATTTTGATGAATCTAAAATATAAAACATATTTCTAGTTATTTCACACATTTTTCTTTACTACACAATTCATATGTGTTCATTCATAGTTTTGATCCCTTCAGTGAGAATCTACAGTGTAAATTGTGATAAAAATAAAGAAAAACCATTAAACGAGAAGGTGTGTCCAGACTTTTGACTGGTAGTGTATACAATACAGTTAACCATTCAAAATCACTGAAGTCTGAAAATTCAGTGAGTGCTTTTTGGAGACCACTTTACATGTTGAGCTCAGTATGATGAGTGGCTATTTCTTTTCTTTTAAGAATATACAGGGTTCATAGTGAGAACTAAAGAGAGAGGAGACACGTGCCATAGTTTTGTATTAAATGTATATCAGAACTGTTAATAAGACATGAAGGAAACATTTATGTAATTCAAAAACTGACCATACCTATATCAATTGATAGGAGGAAAAGATCACAGACATTTGAGACAAAACACAACTAATAATACGTACAGTAATGCAACAACAACGATGGCAAATGTTTACTGTTTTGTTTACTTACCACATACAATAAGACAGGGTGTTAATGGCACATCCTTCATCTGAACTTCCTGGGCAAGGCTCGTCTCCTCAACACAATGAAGCAAATGTGCTTCATTCTCACCAAAGTGAGCCATAAGAAGAAGGACCATCTCTATGATTTCCTCTGAGCAACCACTTGACTGATTCCTTTCAGCTTGAAGCTTGAGAAGAGCATTCAGGACTGGTTTGTGTTTTCGAGAATCAACAGTTTTCAGGAAGTTTAAAAGGCGTTCCCCCTTTTTGTCCACATTGTCATGGAAGGACCCAGTCAGACTCACGGCAGTCAGTTGCTGGAAATGTTCTGCCATGCCAGCTTGGGTAAACAAAAAGGGCCATTCTCTGCATAGTGTTTCAATGCTTGTACCTTTGTTGATTTCTTTACGCTGGGTGTAAAAGGTGGACTTGATGTGTTCAATAACATCTTCTCTTTGGTAGTTATTATTTTCAAACAACATCTTCATCCTCTCTTTTTTATCAAGCTGGCTCTCCGCTGTCTCAGAGAGTGGCAGATGTTTTGGCTCCCAGTTGACACAGCCGTATGTATCTTGAACGCTTGCTTTTTGTTCAGCCGGTATCTCATCTGTGTCGTCATCATCCGACGGTGCCTTACGTTTTGTTATCTTCGGTGTGTCAGGTCTTTTGACATTTTCGATCCTTGACTGGAGCTGCTTAACTAGTGAATGATATCCAAGCCCGATCACGTCACCATCGATCACATCCTCAAGGGACTTTGGGTACTTTGCAACCATTCTTTTTGCAATTTCTGTGGTGTTGCGTTTGGTGGGATTCTTGCACGTCTTCATCATTTCAGAGACCACAGTTCTTACCATTTCTCGTCTTAGTCTTGGACTTGGCCTTTTCTGTCTTTCTAAAATTTGCACCAACTCTTCTGGAAGGTTGTGCCATGGTATCTTAAAATTTTCTACCCAGTTTGGCACAAATGCGGCAGAGCTTGAGGGTGGTGACCCAATAGCAGATGATGCTGGTGAGTGGTTGACCGAGGAAGAAGGGGATGAGTAAAGGACAGATACTGGCGAAGAACACATCACTGGAGTGGAAGTGGTTGAGACTGTAATGGCAAAAGAAAGTTTAGAAATCGTTAAATTGTGAATGACATTTCACTGTGAAATAGTGTAGTGTATCAATAAATTACTACTGAATAACAGTAATGTTGCACTTGCATGCTGAATCGGCACTGTGTGAACTATTATTAACTAGAAGGAAATTAACTGTGTTTACATAAACAAACATAATTTGGAATTTTGGAAACAGTTAAGGCAGCATTTATTATAAGACATGTAAAAGCATAGTATACACACGAAAACGTAGCCATCGACTTGAAGTGAAGAAAATATTAATGTACATGCATGCTGTAGTTATCATTTCAATATATTTACCATTTTTGGTCCAGGCAGCAACAAGTCTTCTGGCTTGTATGGGCTTGACTACTGGATTCAAGTCTGATTCTTTGATGTATGGCAAGTCATCTGTGGTAAGCACACCTAGTGCCTCCAACGTATTTTCCACCAGCTTGATGACATCATCAGGAAGATCAGGGAGCACTGCTTCAATCGCATCACGAATTGTCTTCATGATTTGAGAATCTGCCATATCTGTTAAGAAGTGAAGAAGTCAAAAACACGTTAGCTTCCAGTCTACTGATATCAAAGAATTTAGTCCGACAAAACACTGTGCCTCAATGGGACGATCTGGTATCCATTTTTTGTATATGGAGATAATGGCCACATGTCAATCAGTTTACTGATGTGTCTGCATTCCAATCTTTTTGTTTTGTTCTTTACAGCATACATGTGGTACTGTGAAAGAAATTCTCCATCATACACTCTCATCAGAAAATGAAGTGAAGAGTCATCTTTCACAAAAATCAGGATAAGTTCTCCCAATTCCATTAACTCATCATTTCTAGTTATTACAAATTGGCCCTTTCTGTAAGTTATCCCATTGTACTGCAAATCAACAGACACCTTGGTATTCATTTCAGTGAAGCCAAAATGTATAATGGCACCTTTAACTTCCTTGCTGTAAAGCTCAGAATAAAATGTTGAGCTATCCTTTATCTGCAATGTTGGAGGGCATGCTGACCCAGCACAAAGAAAGGCCTGAAACATCTGATGCCTCTCTGAAAGAGTTAAACACAGATTTTTGAAATTTTTCAAATGCCTTGTGCATCTTTTGAAGTAACTGTGTTTGCTCTCAAAACGCATAGTCCATAGTCTCACAAGTGGCCCAAATTTCAAGATCAGTCCAGGATAGTGCCGCAGATAATGGTGTTTGGGTCTCAATTTAACATCTGGAAACATTGCCTTTCTGGTTTCCAAATACTCTTGGATGAGAGCATCCAGATAAGCAATCTGGGGCTTGGAAATTTGCTGAGAACAAATTAGGTCTACAATGTCTTTAAGCTGCAGTGTTAGCTGCCACACATCATCTTGTGGGTCTTGAACTTTGTCTCCAATTATGAGAGGCAAAAGTCTTAAGAAGTTCCAGTTTTGTACAGCTTGTCCACTGAGTTTTGGAGTTTTGGGATTGACCTCACAAGGTTTGGAGAGTGCATCCGTTGCTTTATATTTGAACTGCTTTATGTGCCTGTTCAAAATTGTGTAGGTTAACCATTTCTTTTTTTTAATAAAGTATTTGAGGAAAAGAGCAACATCGTATGAAAGTACACCCTCAAAGATATCGTGGCCAAGACATGGGGGCAGGCCAGGGGAGCAAACATTAAAGCTTTGTAAGGTGTTGAATACCGACCTGAACTTTATTCCATGCACCTCAGGTGTGTCATCAGTCTCCAGCTGTTCAATAGCAGATGTATACGTTTCAGGTGTCCGTTCTCGTCCACAAATGGCTGGATCAACACCCTGAAATTCAGTACGAGTAATCAGACAATATCTGCAGAAATATTGTGATGAACTGAAATTCTCTGTAAAACCTCCAATACAGTGAGAGCCCAAGTTATCTCCAGCAATGCAGTACACACCTCCCTTTACCACAGATTTATCCACCATTGTTATTCCTTTCTCCTCCAATACTTTCAAATCAGCAAGCAGGTCTGAAAAAACCTTGGTGTGGCCAAAGTCCTTGAAATCCTTTTCTCTACACAACAAAACCAACTGCATATGATCAGTATTTGATCGGACATGGGGGTACATGTTGAGTAGAGAGAAATACACAGCCAAAACTTTGTGCTTCTTTTTTGCAGAGCCCAGCGGATTCACAACCTCAAAGGCATCCTGGTATAAAACTAGCTTGAGACAACTTGGGTTTTCCTGAAAAAATGTGTTGGACATAAAGACCTTGCCATCACAACAATCACAGAGAACATCAGTTCTGGGAAGGTCATTATAATCAACTGACAGGAGGCCCTGCCAAAAACCAGACTCCAACATACTTTTTAAAGTATTCAGTACTGGAATATAATAGGCAAATCTCTCTGTCCTGTTTTCATCTCTACCCAAAAACACTTTTTTAGGTTCAACATATTTGAAAATGTCTTTAAAGCACTGTGCTCTTGAGTAAGCAGTTCTCATAGGCCCTGTATGGCAAACGGAGAACAGGTCAGATTGAATTACTGTGTCACTGATTTTGACAATGTCTTCCTCTGGAATAGCCATACCATGTAAAAGTGTGTTTACTTTATTCAAAGTATATGTCTGACCCAACTCATGTATGTTCTGCATCTCTTCAACAATATTTTGAATTGTAGATGCTGGAAGAAGATGCTGCCCTTGTAGTTTAATGTAAAAAAGGCATACATTTCTAAGATAGAGGTCACTGAAAGTGGACCCGCTTGTTATGTCCTCATCACATGACTGACTGGCAGCCTCCGGTATGCTATAACTTTCAGTGTGGCTCTGAGTATCTTCCATTGCACCACAAATCTCATTCACTGTAAGATGTTTGTGTTTCCTTGACATATGGGAGGATAGCGACGATTTTACTGTAAAAACACCTCTGCATCCACTAACTGGACAGCTCACTTGGCGTCCCTCAATTATGTGCTTCTTTAGATGACCAACCAGTGATTTCATGTCCTCACATTTAAATTCACAGAGTGAAACGGTGCATTTTAATGTTGCTACGGTTGTAACATGAGCAGCCTTTGTGCTATAATGATGGCGGTAGAAGTGAGCCTTGAACGCTGCATATCTACAAAACGACCTCTTACAACCTGCTGCAACACACTTGAAAATAGATCGGGGCTCGTTGCGATGAAGATTACAATGCAGAACAAATGCTTTAAGAGACTGAACGGATTGGCTGCATATGTTACAAGAATACATTTTAAATAATTTAGAAGCGGGGCTATGGTGGTTAAGATTTTAGGCGGCGAAGATGGCAAAACGGCGCAATGTTACCGCTCCCCCTCCTCCAGCAGCGACAAAACCCCTTCGCCTCTACACTCCCAATATGACTAAGTAAGTGGTAACCGACTGCTGCTACAAGTTCGTGTATTTCATATATTCATGTAGGTATGTCGCTTACCAAAACCCCCTTAGGTACACTCAATATATAAAAATGCACATGAACATACATTACCAGAAATAAATGGCACGCAGCATCGCACTGTATGCTAACTGTTAGCATTTAGAGACATAACAGCTACTTTATTTGAGTGAAAGTTTCAAACAGTGCTGTTCTCCACATTGCTGTCCCACAGATGTGAAAGTGTATGCTAATTTGTTCACGCGGCACTAACTGTAGTCTAACGGAAGCAGGATACATTAACACATCTAGTCCCAGACTGTTGTAATATATATATATATATTAGTAGTAGTTTACCTGGTGCAGTAGTTGAGTAGTTGTCGTAGTTGAGTAGTGAAGGATGAAGAATGAAAAAGTCAGGAGGAGGTCACCTAGTCCGACTCCAACGTTCGTAGACCGTGGACGTGATCTCTTCTGAGCTGAAGCGGTCTGCGCGGTTAGGTAACGGCAGAAGGAGCGCGCTGATTGGACCGTTTGAATTCAGGCGCCGTCCAGACAAACTGAGTAGGGGATGTGCGATAGTGACCGTGTTCCCAGGTAGAGCTACAGCTTCTCCAGAGGGGGAGCAGCCCCTCCCTCTGATGGGCAGTTAATTAAGATTCAGCTACTGGAGGCACAACTCACCACAGTATTCACAACCTCTGAACTGACTTTCAGGGCTCTTTACTGACTGAAAACTATTTTTGAAAAGGAATTACAACGAAAACTAAATAATTATCTAATAGTGCATAACCATGTACATAGAAATGAAACTACCTAACAGATGTTGTTGTTGTTTTTTTTAAACACACTCAACATTTCTTTTCTGTTCTTTGAGTGATTTATATATTACTCGTCCAGCGTTCCTGGTTTGGGGTTTTACCATGCCATTTGACCAGCAGTGAGCTTGCCACTTGGGGGTCAGAATGAAAATACACTACCATTCAAAAGTTTGTCCAAAACTTTTGAACACCTATGTAGATATTCCATTAAAAACCAGACATTTGCAGCTAGAATAGTTGTTTACCACATTAACAATGTATCGTGTATTTCTGATTAATTTAATGTTATATTCATTGAAAAAAAAGTGATTTTCCTTAAAAAATAAGGACATTTCTAAGTGACCAAACCCAAACTTTTGACCGGTAGTGTATATTACTGATACTTCAGGGGAATTATGTTGTTTGGAAATTACGCCAACTATGGTAGAATTAGAAACATTGGAACATTTAAGACATACTTATAATACAATAGAGATTTAAAAATAATAATATGTATATTCTATAACAACATACTCACCAAATAGTGCAAAGTATCATAGAGCAGATGAATTATGGAATATTTTATTAGACAGAGGGATTCATGCTTAGATAAAATTAATTTTGGACTTTATTATTAGACAAATGGATTCATGATCATGAGAGAGTGGGGCACCAGTGTCTAACTTTGGTCCACATTGAGCTGTGAATGGGTTAACAGAAACCTCAAGGATGCAGCCCACTATTATGGTCATCAAAAACATTTGCATATGATCACACTGTGTGCAATGATTGAAGTCTGTGGAGAGGGTAAAGTATAGAAGACAGATATTTAGTTTACTTCTGTTTAACACACAGTTCACAAGACACATTATGTGGTCTAATTGTCTACAATAAAGGGCTGAATTCAGTGCCATTGCCATTGTCCTATCTCCTTGTAAAGCATTAAAATACAGGAACAATTAAAAAAAAAGACAGGCTGTGCACACCGGCTTGTCCTGGAGGTTAAGGTGTCCTCAACACCTTGTCACCGCATGCTTAAAAGCAAGCAGTATATGTGAATGATTTGATCCTGTCTCTCCAGGATTCTGATAGGTGAGATGTCAATACCACCAGTCTTTATTTTTATTATTGAGGTAACTGTGGCACAGTGTTACATAAATGCACAGCATAGCATCTTCCTAAACTCATCTCTGTGTGGACATGGCCTCAGGCTCATGATGAAAAGGTGGTGAGAAACTACAGCTTTGGTGCACGTTTGGCCTGACATCATTGGGACATATAGGGCCTTGTTGGAGTGGATTATCACCAGTTGTCTTCTTGTGTGTTGAAGTGTGAAAGACACACAGACAGTTGTGTGGTTGTAGGAGTGGCTGTGAAGTTCATGGGTTGAATGTGGAACGGCTGGTTTACTCATGCTGGGATTGGACAATGAAGAATGAGTGATATAGGTTGGAACATCTAGCAAAAAGTTAAATTCTGTTCATGGGCCCAGTCCATACTGTCCTAAACTCCTCTGTTACTAACTTGATGAAAATCAGTAATGGTCCTCATGTAGTCCATCTGGCCACTTGGGCAAATGTGGTAAGAAAACAGAAAGTAGTTGTAACACAGTCATGGCTCCCTTTAACTCCACTGTTAACACTGTCCTTGAAAAAACACAGACTGGCCTTGTGTTTCAGTTACAACATTCTGTACAACCACCACCTTTTTCTTGGACACTGATTAGTAATCTCCATTTCTAGTCTGACTATTTGAGACATTTCAGAATGTTTTGATTCCTGTCAATAGTCAGAACAAGTCAGATTTAACTTGGTGTCAGAGCATTTAATTTCCTGCTGAAACTCCTCACATGACATCCAGGAAAATGTAGCACTCAATATCTGAGACAACCCCAACAATTATGTCTGTGTGCATCACAGAGGGCTCCACAGCTTGACATTTTATGTTAAAGTTTGGCCTGTGGGATTGTTACATCTGCAGAATTCTGAATGTTGGAATCAGCTGAGATCGTATTTTATCTCAGGAATCACTCAGGATGATATGAACCAGGTTTTGGCATATTTGATGTTTTTTCTGTTACAATCACAAAAGGAGGAAATGTCATCTTCAACTACTTATCCAGTAATCTGGGTCATGTGGTATCTCCACCAGTACAGCTGTGGGATTCAAACTAGTGATCTTCTCTCCCTTCTCTTACTGACTCACTGCCACTCCAAAAAGGAGATTCATTTGATAATTCCGCACTGTATACTGTAAGAGAAATAAATACAAATAATAAGTGTTGACTGTTAGAAATATAACAATATTTTACACCTTGTCATTAAATAATGAATCCTTTGGAATAAATGAAAAACTTGCAGCTATGCTGGCTATTAAAAATATTACAGAATTCCTTCATCTTTAGTACAAAAGTATGTACATTTGACATGGAAAAACAGTAATTTGTACGTGATAAATGCAAAAGTTACCGTTGTGACTATTAGAACATTTTTATGTCAATATTACTAAGGAGCATTATTCTGACGTACACAAACTATAATCTGTAAATGATTAATGCAAAAATTCCAATGGTTTCTGTTAGAAAGATGATGGCACTTGTATGTCAATATTCGTAAAGAACATTATTTTGACAAGGACAAACTGTAGTCTATACAAGTAAATAATGCAAAGATTACGGTGGTTTCTGTTAGAAATATTACGGTATTTTGTACGTCAATGTTACTAAAGAACGTTATTTTGACAAGGACAAACTTTAGTTCATACAAGTAAATAATGCAAAAAAACAGGGGATTCCTGTTAGAAATATTACGGTATTTTTTATGCCAATATTATTAAATAACATTATTTTGAGAAGGACAAACTGTAATCTGTACAAGTAAATAATGCAAAAATTGCGGTGGTTTCTGTTAGAAATATTACGGTATTTTGTATGTCAATGTTACTAAAGAACGTTATTTTGACGAGTACAAACTGTAGTCTATACAAGTAAATAATGCAAAAATTACGGTGATTCCTGTTAGAAATATTACGGTATTTTTACGTTAATGTTACTAAAGTGCATTATTTTGACAAGGACAAACTGTAGTCTATACAAGTAAATAATGCAAAAATAACGGTGATTCCTGTTAGAAATATTACGGAATTTTTACGTTAATGTTACTAAAGTGCATTATTTTGACAAGGACAAACTGTAATCTGTACAAGTAAATAATGCAAAAATAACGGTTGTTCCTGTTAGAAATATTACGGTATTTTGTACGTCAATGTTACTAAAGTGCATTATTTTGACAAGGACAAACTGTAGTCTATACAAGTAAATAATGCAAAAATTACGGTGATTCTTGTTAGAAATATTACGGTATTTTTTATGTCAATGTTACTAAAGTACGTTATTTTGACAAGGACAAACTGTAATCTGTATAAGTAATAAATGCAAAAATTACGGTGGTGACTGTTAGAAATATTACGGTACTTCGTACATCAATGTAACTAAAGAACGTTATTTTGACAAGGACAAACTGTAGTCTATACAAGTAAATAATGCAAAAATTACAGTTTTTCCTGTTAGAAATATTACGGTATTTTTTATGCCAATATTACTAAATAACGTTATTTTGACAAGGACAAACTGTACTCTGTACAAGTAAACAATGCAAAAATTGCGGTGGTTCCTGTTAGAAATATTGCGGTATTTTTATGTCAATGTTACTAAAGTGCATTATTTTGACAAGGACAAACTGTAATCTGTACAAGTAAATAATGCAAAAATTACGGTGATTCATGTTAGAAATATTACGGTATTTTTTATGTCAATGTTACTAAAGTACGTTATTTTGACAAGGACAAACTGTAATCTGTACCAGTAAATAATGCAAGAATTACGGTGGTTCCTGTTAGAAATATTACGGTATTTTTATGTCAATGTTACTAAAGTACGTTATTTTGACAAGGACAAACTGTAATCCGTACAAGTAATAAATGCAAAAATTACGGTGGTGACTGTTAGAAATATTACGGTATTTTGTACGTCAATGTTACTAAAGAACGTTATTTTGACAAGGACAAACTGTAATCTGTACCAGTAAATAATGCAAAAATTACGGTGGTGAATGTTAGAAGAATTACGGCATTTTTCTGCAGAAAAAACAGTGTAGGGGTACTATACGGTAGGGCAATGTAATTTCTCCAGGGAAGCAAAATAAAAATTACTGTTCTTTCAGCTTAATTCATTTACAGTTCTTCATTGTTAAAATAACTGTATTAAACTTGTTTTCAGTTTACGGGGTTGTTCTGTTGGTGTTTGACAGTTTTTCACCGTAAAATCTACGGACCTTTTTTACAGTGTACGGCTGTTTTCTGATTTTTTTCAATTTTCTACTGTCCCGTAACATAAACCTCACAAATAAAGTTAAAATCTTATAAGATATAGTTATATGCCTTCAGTGTTTGATTTTGCAATGATTTCACTGTTTGGATGTGTTTTTCTATTTGTGTCTGTTTTTGTGCGCATTCAGCAAGTATACGGCTGTTTTCTGATTTTTTTCAATTTTCTACTGTCCCATAACATAAACCTCACAAATAAAGTTAAAATCTTATAAGATATACTTCTGTAACCTCAGTGTTTGATTTTGCAATGATTTCACTGTTTGGATGTGTTTTTCTATTTGTGTCTGTTTTTGTGCACATTCAGCAAGTATACGGCTGTTTTCTGATTTTTTTCAATTTTCTACTGTCCCATAACATAAACCTCACAAATAAAGTTAAAATCTTATAAGATATACTTCTGTAACCTCAGTGTTTGATTTTGCAACGATTTCACTGTTTGGATGTGTTTTTCTATTTGTGTCTGTTTTTGTGCGCATTCAGCAAGTATACGGCTGTTTTCTGATTTTTTTCAATTTTCTATTGTCCCGTAACATAAACCTCACAAATAAAGTTAAAATCTTATAAGATATAGTTATATGCCTTCAGTGTTTGATTTTGCAATGATTTCACTGTTTGGATGTGTTTTTCTATTTGTGTCTGTTTTTGTGCACATTCAGCAAGTATACGGCTGTTTTCTGATTTTTTTCAATTTTCTACTGTCCCATAACATAAACCTCACAAATAAAGTTAAAATCTTATAAGATATAGTTATTTATCCTCAGTGTTTGATTTTGCAATGATTTCACTGTTTGGATGTGTTTTTCTATTTGTGTCTTTTGTTGTGCACATTAAGCAAGTATACGGCTGTTTTCTGATTTTTTTCAATTTTCTACTGTCCCGTAACATAAACCTCACAAATAAAGTTAAAATCTTATAAGATATAGTTATATGCCTTCAGTGTTTGATTTTGCAATGATTTCACTGTTTGGATGTGTTTTTCTATTTGTGTCTGTTTTTGTGCACATTCAGCAAGTATACGGCTGTTTTCTTTTTATTTTCAATTTTCTACTGTCCCATAACATAAACCTCACAAATAAAGTTTAAATCTTATAAGATATAGTTATTTATCCTCAGTGTTTGATTTTGCAATGATTTCACTGTTTGGATGTGTTTTTCTATTTGTGTCTTTTTTTGTGCGCATTCAGCAAGTATACGGCTGTTTTCTGATTTTTTTCAATTTTCTACTGTCCCATAACATAAACCTCACAAATAAAGTTAACATCTTATAAGATATACTTCTGTAACCTCAGTGTTTGATTTTGCAATGATTTCACTGTTTGGATGTGTTTTTCTATGTGTGTCTGTTTTTGTGCACATTCAGCAAGTATACGGCTGTTTTCTGATTTTTTTGAATTTTCTACTGTCCCACAACATACACCTCACAAATAAAGTAAACATCTTATAAGATATACTTCTGTAACCTCAGTGTTTGATTTTGCAATGATTTCACTGTTTGGATGTGTTTTTCTATGTGTGTCTGTTTTTGTGCACATTCAGCAAGTATACGGCTGTTTTCTGATTTTTTTGAATTTTCTACTGTCCCACAACATACACCTTACAAATAAAGTTAACATCTTATAAGATATACTTCTGTAACCTCAGTGTTTGATTTTGCAACGATTTCACTGTTTGGATGTGTTTTTCTATTTGTGTCTGTTTTTGTGCGCATTCAGCAAGTATACGGCTGTTTTCTGATTTTTTTCAATTTTCTATTGTCCCGTAACATTAACCTCATAAATAAAGTTAACATCTTATTAGATATAGTTATATGCCTTCAGTGTTTGATTTTGCAATGATTTCACTGTTTGGATGTGTTTTTCTATTTGTGTCTGTTTTTGTGCACATTCAGCAAGTATACGGCTGTTTTCTGATTTTTTTAAATTTTCTACTGTCCCATAACATAAACCTCACAAATAAAGTAAACATCTTATAAGATATACTTCTGTAACCTCAGTGTTTGATTTTGCAATGATTTCACTTTTTGGATGTGTTTTTCTATTTGTGTCTGTTTTTGTGCACATTCAGCAAGTATACGGCTGTTTTCTGATTTTTTTCAATTTTCTACTGTCCCATAACATAAACCTCACAAATAAAGTTTAAATCTTATAAGATATAGTTATTTATCCTCAGTGTTTGATTTTGCAATGATTTCGCTGTTTGGATGTGTTTTTCTATTTGTGTCTGTTTTTGTGCGCATTCAGCAAGTATACGGCTGTTTTCTGATTTTTTTCAATTTTCTACTGTCCCATAACATAAACCTCACAAATAAAGTTAAAATCTTATAAGATATACTTCTGTAACCTCAGTGTTTGATTTTGCAACGATTTCACTGTTTGGATGTGTTTTTCTATTTGTGTCTTTTGTTGTGCACATTAAGCAAGTATACGGCTGTTTTCTGATTTTTTTCAATTTTCTACTGTCCCGTAACATAAACCTCACAAATAAAGTTAAAATCTTATAAGATATATTTATATGCCTTCAGTGTTTGATTTTGCAATGATTTCACTGTTTGGATGTGTTTTTCTATTTGTGTCTGTTTTTGTGCACATTCAGCAAGTATACGGCTGTTTTCTGATTTTTTTCAATTTTCTACTGTCCCGTAACATAAACCTCACAAATAAAGTTAAAATCTTATAAGATATAGTTATATGCCTTCAGTGTTTGATTTTGCAATGATTTCACTGTTTGGATGTGTTTTTCTATTTGTGTCTGTCTTTGTGCACGTTCAGCAAGTATACGGCTGTTTTCTGATTTTTTTCAATTTTCTACTGTCGCATAACATTAACCTCACAAATAAAGTTAACATCTTATAAGATATACTTCTGTAACCTCAGTGTTTGATTTTGCAATGATTTCACTGTTTGGATGTGTTTTTCTATTTGTGTCTGTTTTTGTGCGCATTCAGCAAGTATACGGCTGTTTTCTGATTTTTTTCAATTTTCTACTGTCCCGTAACATAAACCTCACAAATAAAGTTAAAATCTTATAAGATATAGTTATATGCCGTCAGTGTTTGATTTTGCAATGATTTCACTGTTTGGATGTGTTTTTCTATTTGTGTCTTTTGTTGTGCACATTCAGCAAGTATACGGCTGTTTTCTG
>NW_026704218.1:10000-12500 GCF_958295425.1 Solea solea
AGAGCCAGAGAAGCAGGGGGCTGTGGCCCAAGGTGAGGAGCCCAGGCTGGGGGAGCAGAGAGCCAGAGGAGCAGGGGGCTGTGGCCCAAGGTGAGGAGCCCAGGCTGGGGGAGCAGAGAGCCAGAGGAGCAGGGGGCTGTGGCCCAAGGTGAGGAGCCCAGGCTGGGGGAGCAGAGAGCCAGAGGAGCAGGGGGCTCTGTGAGCAGGGGGCTGTGGCCCAAGGTGAGGAGCCCAGGCTGGGGGAGCAGAGAGCCAGAGGAGCAGGGGGCTGTGGCCCAAGGTGAGGAGCCCAGGCTGGGGGAGCAGAGAGCCAGAGGAGCAGGGGGCTGTGGCCCAAGGTGAGGAGCCCAGGCTGGGGGAGCAGAGAGCCAGAGGAGCAGGGGGCTCTGTGAGCAGGGGGCTGTGGCCCAAGGTGAGGAGCCCAGGCTGGGGGAGCAGAGAGCCAGAGGAGCCACCGACGGGAGAATGGCTAAAAACGTGATTTTATCAAAATGTTACAAGGCAGGGCTCTGCACAGGGTCCAGAGGAGTGGAACGCCGTTCATCCCATGCGAAAAGGTGCAGGAGTGACCGAAATACGGCCCGTTGTAAATCGCCCCTCTTTAAGCCAAAAAAATAGGTACGCCTCCCAGGGCCACCGACGGGAGAATGGCTAAAAACGTGATTTTATCAAAATGTTACAAGGCAGGGCTCTGCACAGGGTCCAGAGGAGTGGAACGCCGTTCATCCCATGCGAAAAGGTGCAGGAGTGACCGAAATACGGCCCGTTGTAAATCGCCCCTCTTTAAGCCAAAAAAATAGGTACGCCTCCCAGGGCCACCGACGGGAGAATGGCTAAAAACGTGATTTTATCAAAATGTTACAAGGCAGGGCTCTGCACAGGGTCCAGAGGAGTGGAACGCCGTTCATCCCATGCGAAAAGGTGCAGGAGTGACGGAGATACGGCCCGTTTTAAATCGCCCCTCTTTATGCCAAAAAAATAGGTACGCCTCCCAGGGCCACCCAGGGTGATGCTTTTATCAAAATGTCACAACGCAGGGCTCTGCGCAGGGGCCAGAGGAGTGGAACGCCGCTGGTTCCATGCGAAAAGGTGGAGAAATGACCGAGATATGACCCGTGGAAGTCGTCACAATTTACCCCGAAAATAGGCGCTCGCGCTCGGGCAGAGGTCGGCGCTCGGCCGGGGTCCCGAGAACCGGGGCGAATAGGGTTTTCCCACGGCCGAAAACCATAGGAAGCACGGGGAAAATTCGGGACCCGACGTCCCAGGGCCCTCGGCGGGGACCGGGGCAACGCGACACCGTTGGTTCCACCCGAAAAGGTGGAGAAATGACCGAGATACGGCCCGTCAAAAGTCGTCACAATTTACCCGAAAATAGGCGCTCGCGCTCGGCCCCGGTCCCGAGAACCGCGGCGGAGGTTTACCGGGATGCTGCGCAACATGGGCCAGAGAGCATGTTTGGTTCGAGTTTACCGGGATGCTGCGCAACATGGGCCAGAGAGCATGTTTGGCCGAGTTTACCGGGATGCTGCGCAACATGGGCCAGAGAGCATGTTTGGTCGAGTTTGTGTGGGTTGTGTGCGACACTCCCGGCACATACATAGGAACACGGCTTCCAAGTGAGCGCACTTTTTCGAAATTTCTTCTAAGTGCCGCTTTTTCGAACCGGGGCGAATTGGGTTTTTCGAGGGCCGAAAACCATAGGAAGCACGGGGAAAACTCAGGACCCGACGCCCCACGGCCCTCGGCGGGGACCGGGGCAACGCGACACCGTCGGTTCCACCCGAAAAGGTGGATAAATGACCGAGATACGGACCGTTGAAATCGACTCGGCGTATCCGAAAATAGGCGCTCGCGCTCGGACAGAGGTCGGCGCTCGGCCCGGTCCCGAGAACCGGCGCGCCTAGGGTTTTTCCACGGCCGAAAACCACAGGAAGCACGGGGAAATCTCAGGATCCCACGCCCCACGGCCCTCGGCGGGGACCGGGGCAACGCGACACCGTCGGTTCCACCCGAAAAGGTGGATAAATGACCGAGATACGGACCGTTGAAATCGACTCGGCGTATCCGAAAATAGGCGCTCGCGCTCGGACAGAGGTCGGCGCTCGGCCCGGTCCCGAGAACCGGCGCGCCTAGGGTTTTTCCACGGCCGAAAACCACAGGAAGCACGGGGAAAACTCAGGATCCCACGCCCCAGGGCCCTCGGCGGGGACCGGGGCAACGCGACACCGTTGGTTCCATCCGAAAAGGTGGAGAAATGACCGAGATACGGACCGTGGAAGTCGTCCCAACTTATCCGAAAATAGGCGCTCGCGCTCGGACAGAGGTCGGCGCTCGGCCCGGTCCCCGAGAACCGGGGCGACTCGGAAATTCTTCTAAGTGCCGACTTTTCGAAATTTCTTCTAAGTGCCAACTTTTCAAAATTTACTCTAAGTGCCCTTGGCTACCAGGGGCACGAATCTGAAATTTCTTCTAAGTGCCAACTTTTTCAAAATTTACT